>NC_063062.1:490000-579649 GCF_018812025.1 Megalobrama amblycephala
CTTCTTCTGTCCTGATTTCTTCAAGGGGAGGGTCTATGGCTGGGTAAATGTATGGGCTTTTTCAGATCTTTCCATCTAATGGACAAAATAAGCTTGTGCAATTAACATATGAACGTGCCAGAGAGGACAGAAAAACACAATCAGCCGCAAGATCACGAGGAACGTGTTGAGAATTCAGGAATGGTGAAGAACATTGTGCTTGGTACCTTTTCCGTCTTCAAACCAAACTTCAGCCGACGAAGTTTAAATCCCGTCTGGCTCGCGCGCTTCCCATAATGTTTACGCATTAGGTCAGTAAGTGGAGAGTCTTTTGTGGCTGATCCTGTTTTTAGTGGGTTAGTAACCCTTTTCCTTGTCTGCTCAAGGACCCAAGCGATCTGTATTAGGCATGAGTAAAACTACTCATTTACCTCAAATCCGTTGGTGCCGTTTCTGACGGACCGATCTGTGTTTTCATTAGTGAGGACGACGCGAGTCTGTAGCGTGTTGTTGAAGCTGGAGAAAAGGATGAAGAGAGGACGAGTCTCAAAGCGTGTTTTACTGTGCTGACTGTTAGCACGGCAAATACAAAATGGAAAAATATTACTGAGCATCCTGCCACATCCCTACTGATGACATCATCATCCTCATCATCATCAGCTCCTGAACTGAGGCTTCACCAGAACAGCAATGACACTCTCCAAAATAACCTGATGATGACGAGGCCCGTGTGATTCACAGCTGTTTGTAAATCTCACACCAAACCATCTAGAACATTCCCTGAGTCTCAGCCGAGCCACGGCAGGAATGCGGTTCTACCTGCACACACACACACACACACACACACACCCACGGGAGCCACACCTGAACTCTGACCTCAGACAGCACTGAGCTGCACCCTGATTGGAGCAGACCTCGGGAGAGGGCGGAGCTGTGACTGGACACACATTCCAGCAGTGCAGTCGGCAGGTCAAACTGCTCCGACACGAACTCACGAGCAGAAACACAATCGCGCAGAAAACAGCGCATGACACGAGACTCAAATCACTCCCTGTGACGTCATCAACCAGCCAGATCTCACGGTTTGCTTCACACGCCCCTGACGGCCACGAACCGACACCGTTAGTCACATTTACACAGCGACAGACCTGAAGCCAGAGAACAGACAGACAGAAATGTGATCAGTCAGGTCCGGTTGCTAATCATGTTAGCCTTAACTTCTAATCCTCAAAATAGCTATATGCATCTACACATATGATGTCACACAGCTTGTGTATCGTCAGTTTAATGAGTATTTTGAGGATGGATTACTTCAGGCTTTAGCATGTTAAACTGACCCAAGCTTCACTCGGTCGTGACCCGTCCTCACATGCGTCTCGCTGCGGTCAGCAGGTTAAACTCAAGCCGAAGCTGGACGGTCCTGTCACTTTCCTGAAGCTCAAAGTCACTTCAAGAGTCTCCAAACACAATTCAGTTTGGTCACAGGATGAATCAATATCAATCTGGACTGTTTTCCAAAACAGATCAGACCGACTAAAGTCAATAAGCATGACGACAATTAAAGGGATTGTTCAGACACAAATTATAAATCTCTCATCATTTACTGCCCTTCATGACTTTCCCGCTGCAGTGGAGCACAGAAGAAGAAGTTTGGAAGAACATTGGGAACTGAACAGCACTGGAGCCCATTGAGGACAGGATAATGATTTTTGGCTTTTATGCCTTTAATAACCAACTCCAAATATAATTTGTGTTTCTCCCAATCATAGCCGTGGTTCATTTCACAAATATGCAATCTTTTAACAAGCATTTAGAGCGCTGGATTGACAGCAGGTTGTGGCGTAAGATGACCCGTCTGGCCACATTTTTGATGACTAGCTCAGAGCGTTAGCTGCTCCACTATTCCAACATTAACTTTCACGCTCTTTAAAGTGCCTCTTTATGCTTTTTCAAATATGATCTTTCATGTAGTGTGTAATAAAGCATACATTTGGCAAAGGTTTATAGATCAAAGTGTACAACAAATAAGTCATTGTGTCCTAAAGGAAAGAATCGATTTTGAAACGAGTCGTAATTCCAGAGGGGTTTAGAAAGACAGAATCTAACTGAGACCGAATCGAACCGTTTCAGACACTGAGAGAAAAGAGCTGATGCTGCAGTGGATATTATGAGGAAATTAAAGTGTTTTTGACCTTGGTTGCATGTGAACCTGCTGTAGGAGACTCTAAAACAACATTAGGAACCTTTAAATAGCATCTTGGCGCACTTTAAGAACACAAGGCCAGATCTCCATTCAGCACAATGATCGTCAGTACTACTGAGGGTTGATGGGAACATGGTGCTGGTTTAAGTCATTTACTTTGGCTCCCAGGGCAGCAGCAGATGGTTGCGGCCAACACCATCTGGTGATGGAGGCTTCAATCCCCACTGGATACCAGCGTCATTTACCAGCCGTTAAGTACTATGTGGGGTCTACAGTGTCCTGATCTCACACACACAACCTGCAGTCGGCAACTTGACAATGTGTCAGATCAGCGTCAATAAACTCGTCCCATTCATGTAACTGGAGATCAGCGGCAGCTTGACTGTCTGGTCTCTCTGACACTGGGTTTAAATAGCCACTCCAGTGTAACGCCTCATTCAACCCGACGGCCAGTGAACTACACATCATCTACAGCGGTTTAGGGTTTAGTCCTCACTGTTTATCGGCGTCTACCTTCTCAAACAGCAGCGACAGAGGCCATTCCACACTATAACAGGTTAATGTGGAGAATGAGGTTAATCTATAACCCTCCTGTCACTGAAAGAGCCTCCAGCTGAAAACTGAGCCATAATCGATCAACATGACATCAATAAAATACACCCACAGTGTGGAAAAACTAGAACAATGAGCAAACCTTTAAACATCTGGATGTAAAGTGTGATGTGAGACTGAGAAGTGACAATCTGCTCAAGCACTACAACATACTTTTTATTTTACATACACACAGACACAGTAATATTGTGATTGAAAAGGGTTACTCTACTGCCACAAACTTTATGATGTAATAATTAGACTGCAGTTTTGGTCTTGTTTCGCGGTGTTGTGTGATTGAAACTCAACTGACTGCACAAACTGGTCCTACAGCTTCTTAAGAAACTAGCAGTCCTTCCAGGCTGGTTTCACTCGCGCGCGCGCGCACGGCAGCGGTTCAGAGTGACAGCACCGGTGTGGCTTCAGCTGTCATCAGCACACTTTCGCATTTAACAACCATTCATATTTGTACTGATATACGTTTGCTACAGTTCAATCTTCTGACAGAATCATAAGATCATGTGAAGGTTCCTCTGTGCGGGGGCTGCTGAATGCACGCGCAAATACAAGCCAAAAATCACCTGCTGTTCAAACACAAAACCCACAATCCGCACACAATCCAACTTCTTGCGCCTAAAGCATCGCCGCTCAATTCAGTGAACTGAAATAAAGCCACCAGATCGAATGTACGAAGCGCGTGAAATGTCTGGATAAGCGCGCGACACGGAGGCGAATTAATTCACTTTTCGAAGAGAAATAAAATGATTAACACATTAACAATCCACACGATTGATCTGATTCGATTCTGCCGCTCGCGCAACAAATGTAACTAACCTTCAACCTTTGATCTGTCATTTCTCATCCATGAATAAATCTGCAAGAGTTTCTGTCGACGAAATGACAGCGAAGAACAAACACACGAACACGACAAGATAAGAAGTGACTCGCCGAGGTCACTTACCCCATTTCGCTGCCTATAGCTCGGATCTGTGGCGTGTATGAAGCGGCTTTAGTTACAGTAAGAGTCGGAAATCTCCCGCATCAGTTCCAGCCCCGAATATTTCGCTCGAGCTGAAATGTGATATTCCCGAACGAACTCCGGCTCCGGGATTCTGCCGTGTGATTCCTCAACTCCCGCCGCGGACACCAACTTTCAGCCGTGCTGGTCTTTATTAATATTTAAAGGCTGTAGCGGTGAAACGTGTCAATAAATGTGGGAGTGTTGAGTTCAATCCGCCGCAGATGAATATGAATTCAAACTGAGCGACAGTCAGACGCGCTTCAGCAGCGACGCGCCGCGGATCAGCCCACACACACACACACACACACACACACACACACACACACACACACACACACACACACACACACACACACACCTTCGTCGCCTTTTTCCAGCCTGATAATATACTTGAGACAAACTGATAAACTGCAGCCAATATTGTTTTCTAGTAAATCATATTAAACTTTTCGTACTTACATTTCTGCAGAATCGCGGGCGTCTCGCGGCTCCAGAGCTGCGGTATCAGAAGCGACTGATCCAACTGTTCTGCATTATTAATTAAACCACCAACCAGCCGTAAAACAAAAGCCAACGTCAGTAAAAAACACAGAGTTTACGTGCAAAATACTTGTAGTGGAAATACAAAAAACATCGCAACAAGCAACTCACACAATGAAACGGTGTATCAGTGAGAAGATGCGTGGATTGTGAAGCGTGGGAACAAAATCTACCGGAACCTTCAGTGAAGCTGTGAGGGAGTGAAATAAGAGTTGCACGTCACGTGTCGTGCTGTTTTTGCTTTTGTCAGGTGAGATTTCCGCTTGATCAGGTCGGACGCCGTCGTTTATTTGTTATACTGAAACGGTCTGGTAAAATCTTTAGGCACCTGTTCCCGCCATGTCTTGCGCTGCTGACTATGACGCGCAGTTCGCGTCGCGTTTCTCATCGGAGGACGCGGAGTTCCAGCGGTACCGGCAGCGCGCGCCCGATCCGCCGCCCGTGGTGGAGAACTGGAGAGCGGCGCGCGGCCGCAGAGATAGACGGTGACTGAGATTAATGTCTAACTGTGTTAAAACAGATGTAATTGACGGCTGCTAATTAAACATATAAACGTGTTTCCCTCCAGAGCTCCGGAGCGGCAGCACGAGCGCCGCGGGCATCATTTCCCGGACCGCCGCTATGAACGAAACTCCGGTTCTTACGGCCAGAGGTCACATTACTGACACCGACCGAGCGAGTGTGTGACGCGGATGCTGTTTGGTTTATCATTTGTTGTTCTGGTGGAATTACTTTTGCCTTTGTGTAAATAAAGTACTTTAAATGATTTCTTAACCTTCCTGTTTGACTGAGTCCTTTAAAAACCGCACAGAAGGTGAATGTTTAGATTGAAATGAGATTCTGCAGCAGGGTGGGATGTCTGAGGTCACGACTTTACAGAATTCCCATGCAGAATAAAAAAAACATTAGAAAAAAGCACAAGGGTTGAACAAAGACAAATAAGAAAAGCCTTGAATTTCCATTTCTGAGCAAAGACATTATTCAGTCCTACTGGAGCGAGAGTGAATGTGTGTAAATGTGATGTGACAGCGCTGGAGGGCCTCTCTATATCTCTCTCTCTCTTTCTCTTTCTCTCTCTCTCTCATGATGGCAGACACGCGTGTGCTGCTTCTCCAGGAACAGGCCTTGTGTTGTCTTCAGACTGACTGCTCTTCAGTGTACAGGAGTTGAGTAAAATATCTAAAGATATACAAAGTAATTGAAAAGGAAAGATAAAATGAATGACGTACTATAAAAACACATTAAGAGATTGAGGCAAAGAAAACAAAAACAGACTGTCTGTCTCTTCCCTGCAGCACAATGTGACCCGCATCAGGACCAACTGTGTGTGTGTGTGTGTGTGTGTGTGTGTGTGTGTGTGTGTTAAAGGCTGTTAGTTCGCATCACTGCTGCTGCTGTGTGTGTGTGTGTGTGTGTGATGTTCGTCTATTTTTATCCTCTAAAGCAGCATTTTGAGCCTCAGGCAGCGCGTCACACTAATACAGTCAACTGGAAGGAAAAGCAGAAGCACAGAAGAATCAAACATCTACAGACTTACATACAATAACACTTTACAGGAGCTTGTAGTTTAGTGTAAATGTGTGTGTAGATCAAATGATTTCAGATTGATCACGTGTTGTTTGGCCATCATTGACTGCAACAACACAATTCAATTAATGCTATTCTTGATATATTCAATACTCTATTAAAGAATAGAGAATAACCCTAAACCATCTCCAGCTCTCTTTAATATCTGCATTACCTGTTGCTCGTCCATCTAGATTAATCCACACCAGAACTGTCAGTCACCAACAGTGAGAAACAGGTCTGCACTGCCGCCTAGTGGAAGAATCAGCGTCAGTGCATCAGCTTCAGAATAACATTTCAAACTTCAGAATGTT
This sequence comes from Megalobrama amblycephala, assembly GCF_018812025.1. Taxonomy (NCBI): domain Eukaryota; kingdom Metazoa; phylum Chordata; class Actinopteri; order Cypriniformes; family Xenocyprididae; genus Megalobrama; species Megalobrama amblycephala. The sequence goes on from NC_063062.1 coordinate 496,215, forward strand.
CAAAGTTGATCAAACTTTCTGCAGAAAGTCATTTCATCCTTGTGATGATGAACTGCAGAACAGAAAACATGGTTTGAGACTCGTGAGCGTGTTCACATGAGGCTGAAATACATGCATCATTTTATTATCAGAGAGGAAAACACTGTACATACACGACTGTAAACATGGTGACCACTGTTTAAATGAGCCTTAATGCTGCACTGAGCTGGAATGATAATATCCATGATCCCGTTCATCCGTGTGGGTTAGGGTTAGATCTGGGAACATTCACCACATGTTCCATGTTCACATAATCACAGAAAATCAAAATACAGTGAATGTAGCGGCGAAATGAGTTTATACGGTTTCATCCCGATTGTGAAAAACCTGCAATTAAATGTTAATGAGTTTCACGCAGCTGTAATTAAAACTACCTGCAACATAAAACAAGATTGGTCTGATATATCAAAAAAGAATAAGTCAAATTTGGTGAATATTCCCCGAGTCTGAAAAAGTTTGCAATGAAATTCAATCTGGTGGACGGGCGATATGTTTGACAACCGGTGAAATCGATCAAACTCTATACACACCTATACATGTGCAAAATGTCTGACCTAGAAACAGTGGCTATCATTAAAATCTGCCTCAATAAAGGCCAGTCTCGTTTCAGGCTAAACAATTCAGAAGACACGAGCAAAAATGATATTCTGACGTGTTACATGAGAACAATTTGATGTCAAAACAACTTTTGGTCACCTTGGTCTGAAGATCTGATGAGTATTTCAGAAAATTCAAAACATTGGAGAATGTAGTCGGGTGGAAAATGATGAGGGAAAACGATTAAGTTTCTATGCCACACGGTTCAAACCATACGAGAAGAAACACGAGCGCAACTTTGATCTGACGGTGACGTTACGGGATTCGAGATCTGCCTGGATTCAGTCCCAACATCCCACTGACGGACACAAACCCCAAAGACATTTTAGAAGTGAACTACTACACAAAGACACGACAGACGAGCGCTTGCATTCCAATGAGTTTATTCTGTAAAATTCTTGTCAATAAACAGGAAAAACAGTTTACATGTGGCTACAAACCTTGAAAATGCAACATGTATGAGGCAATAAAAATGAAACGACAGGAAAACCACATTGGTGAGTGCGAATTTACCACAGATGTGTCATCTACCATCATCAAAAATAAATAGAATATATTCTTTATATAAACAAAGATAAGAAATAATAAAAACAAAGGGCCGGTTTTCTGTAGGGAAGAGTCTGTGATCAGGAACGGACAGACAGAAGAACATCATCAACATGTGGAACTACAGCATGCCACTAGAAAGGCTAGAAAACAACCAACCCACGACACAGAACCGCTAGTGCTGGGAGAATATACAGAGATCCTACAATCTACAGCCAAATCAAATGTACAGAGATAATAGAGTTAAACTCTGCTTGTGCACGAGACTTCATACAGACTCCACGCTTCCACTCGCTTCTCTCTCGGATTACGGAAAAGCGTGAAAGTCGTCTGTTTGATCCACTGTGAGAGAAAGAAATCTCTATCACGACACGAGAGGAATGAACGAGATCTGAACGGACTAAAGCTAAACCTCTAAAATCAAATCAGCAGAAAGGAATGACGTTTGTGTGTGAATCCTGGACGTTGTGTTTTCTTTTACTGCGTGTGTGTGTGTGTGTTTGACTGACCCAGATAATAATGTGTGAGTTTGCAAGCGATCAGTGTAATAAGATGCATTTACAATATGACATATCAGCGTCACGAGCCGTCGTCCGATGATCGTCTAATGATCCTCCCGGAGATTCTGCCGGAAGAGAGAAAAGCAGCAGTCAGAGAAACGTCACGGATCCGCTGCTGTCTGGGATTGAGGATTATTCCTGACAAACCTTCATCAGCTCATGAAACATTAACAACAGAGTCGACTGAGCGACTCAAACTCTCTCGCCTCTGTTATCGTTTTAAACCGTTTAACAATAGAGGTCTGAACCTGAGCCAGTTACTGATTTATAAACAGCTTCGGTTCAGGTTGTGTTTGTAACTAAAGAAACACTATATATATTTGTGTGTGTGTGTGTGTTTGCTGTGTTGTGACTGAAGCACTGAACTGATGAAATCTCTTTCGGTCAGAGCAGAAGATGTGGAAGAGGAGCGCATCTCTTTCCCGTTTTTCCTCTTTCCATGCGATCCTAAAATACAGCATGTCACAAAACGGTATTTGCTGTGAGAAACGGACTTCTGGTCGGATTCGGGCTTCAGTTCAGACCTCTATTCGGCGATTAGGTAAAGACTGTAATGAGTGATTTCATGAAGCCGCCGTTACTGTCAAACAGGGTTATATGTGCGGATCAGGTCACATGCTCTCACCCCTTGACTGCAGGTCTTGTCTGAAGAGTTCTGGATGTTGTTGTCATGGTCACCAGCCTCCGATCCGCTCTTCTGCTCATCTTTCCCATCCTTCTCCAGATCTTCATCCCCCGATCCCTTCCTGGACAGCTTGGACGACATCTAGGAGAATTTTAGAGTGAAACAGGCTTGAAGAAACTCTCATCTCTCACGCCGCTACACTAAACTTGTTCAAGCAGCACTACGTATATGAACGTGCAGGACTCTGTTGCTAGGCAACAGCTGTTGCTAAGCGAGGGCTCAGCGAGAGGCTGTAAGCGTTCAGACTCATGCTCTAAAACATATCAAATCCTTCGGCGATTAACACTTCATCACATCCCAGCGACGGTTCGAGGGTGAAAACATCTCTGATCTCAAACACAAGCTGCGTCCCAGATGACGTACTATACACTACACACGTTCACTATATAGTGTATGAGGTTTAAAAGGTGATTTTGTCATAGTCTGATAGCGTCCAGCGTTCCACACTTCCTTTATTCATGCTATTTGAAGAGCTCTTTTTCTTGTTGGAATTTTCAGTGTGAACAAACAACTACTAAATAGCAGAGATTCTGTGGCACATTCTGCCCCCTGCTGACCTGGAGCTGCACTGACCTCATCATGATCCATACAGCTGAAGAAAACTCATTTCATCGATTCAGCGAACACACGACTTGATTTATGCAGATTTTCTAAGTATTTGGCGCGTGTCCCGAGTCCGTTTTCTCTCCCGATCTAAACGCCTCATGGAGTCAGTGCTGCTCTCAAACAACATGGATTCTGAAATCCACACAGAGATAAAAATTAGGCACCTTTGAGGATGCTGTTTTTTTCCGCTTGGATCCGACCTTGTCACTCTTCATTTTGCCCTCCTCTTCCTCGCCCACGGAGTCGCCCTCGCTGCTGCCGTCGGCCGCGTTCCCTCCTTCCCCCTCCGTCTCCGACGAACTCTGCTGCTGCACCACCTGAAGGATTGGGACAGACGGACGGATCGGATCATGTGACCCTCACACACGCTTGAGCTCATCAAATACTCCAACTCACCTGGTAACCAGTGAATTTGACACCAGGGTTGTTTTCAATTTCCCACAGGCCTTCATTAAACCCTTTTCTCTTGTTTGACTTGCCAAACTTGTCTTTATATTCCTTGTAGGGCAGCAGGTCTTTAGGGCCCAGGAAAGCACTAGGAGACACACACTGTCTGATTATTGGTTGTTTATACAGCCGTCCATCACTAACACACTGAAACACATCACTGAATCACACACACACTCACACACTCACACACACACACACACACACACACACACTCACGTCTCATGGGTACCAAAGAAGAAGATGGGGTATTTATTAGCTGGCGGCTTCACGGCTCCCTCTGGCAGCTCATCAATCTAGAATAAAACACACACAGCTCAGCACTGAACTCTCACTTTGTTTGGGAACATTATTTTGAATGAATGTGTGTTTTTATTCATCCAACCACGTCTGACCTCATGTTTACAGATGACCCTCTTTCCCAGTTTTACCTCATTTCACGTTTTACTCGCTTTAGATCTTTACATGCATGTTTGCCACTTCTGCTGTTTTTCTTTAAAGAACACAAACACTTTGTGGATGATTCGGATCCTGATCCAGTGTCCAGAAATAAAAGACCACTTGATCTGAGAACATGGTGGGTTGGGTTTAAAATGAAGCGGAAATCTAAACTCTATTATGGGCCCAGATCATCTAACACACACACACGGATCAGAACGGAACGGTTCGAACTGAGTTCGGTTCTTCCACGCGCCGCAGATGAACGTCATTCAGATGGTTTTGAATGAAATGGTGTCGCGCGGGCCGAACGGGCCCAGATGAGGAACAGCTGCTTCCTCAATAACATCAGCAGCACAAACACACAGCTATAAACCCAGCACACAGCAGAATAACTCGGAACCAGACCCTTCCCGTGATTCAAACACTTCATAAACGCCTGAAATAACCCAGAGCCCCAAACGACGAGAACGAGCGGATCATTTCACACTACAGAGAGACAAAAACACTTTCACACTCATGATCCGCGTGTCGGAGGCTGTACTGATGCATTAAGATCCCTTTCCCGCCGTGTTCGCCCTTATTTGCACGCAGAAGCCGCCGCTCGCGCTCCGCGGGGGTGTGTGTGTGAGTAGCGGCCCCTCTGAGCTCCGGTAACCGGCCTCCCCGCCTCTCCGCTCGGCTACTGCTCGTACTCACCCTCGCCGGCCAGTGCGGGTATCCCTTCATCTTGGCGAAAACCAGATCTCCAGCTTTATATTCCCGGGGCCGTGGGCGAGCCATCGCGACACACTCACTCACCGAAGTGAAAAACTGCACGATAATCCGCGGGTCTCGAGCTCAGCGGCGAATGATCGACCATCAATGTTTTGATCGCAGTTAATAAGGAAATAAATAATGAAAGAGGAGAAAGGGCCTGGAGAAACACCTCTTCCCTCGTCTTCTTCCTCCTTAAACACTGTAGCCGATCCTTTCGTCGCGTAATGTTCAGCGAACGTTATATTTCGTACGTATTTGGGATTTTATTCCGTTCAATATGTGGGAATTCATTTTATTCCAGACAGACACACACACACACACACACACAACACGTGTTTCAATCCAGCATGAGTTTATTTTTTTAAAGGGGAAAGAAAAACAATTAGAACCAGGACAGCAATACATTTTCCTTTACATAATGTCTTTCTATTAACATTGTTTATGCCAACAATGAAGCTCATAGATTTATTTCAAACAGGACATTTACATCTCAATATAGGGTGAATTCAGGGTGATCGGGACACTTTTTGCCACTGTGTCCCAATGTGTGTCCAATCAACCTGAATTCACCCATTATATGTATAGTTTGTGGAGTTTTTACAAATATTTTGAATCTGTCACATGAAGAGGAATAATGAGATTAATGTGAACACTGTTTTGTGGTGAATCAATAAAGGCCAAAGAAACTGACTTGGGTAAAGTTGGTTTTATATTCGCACATTCGGACTTCTGATAAATTCAGACTTTCCAATAAATGTGCAATAAATTAATGTTTGCAAATTTTAAAATAGGCAAGTATTGTTTTAATGGCATATTTACTTGTGAATGTCCAATGTAGTGTAATTAACAGGGCTATTGAATACGGATGTCCGAATGTGCGAAAACCAACTTTACCCAAGTAAGAAACTCTGTGTCTGTCTGTGCTTTACAGAAGATTCACTGGACGAAACACAAACCGCTTGAACACATTAACATAAAATCAGATGAATCTGAGGGAATGTGTTCAGTAACAGCCTCCTGTCGTTTCTGCTCATCTGTTATTATTATTATAACACATGAAGCCGGTCTATAGACTGTACAATCCAAGAGGAATCTGAAAACTTAGTGAATACTCAGAATTAAGCACAAATCATCATAAAACAAAACGCCATGAACCCTCAGTGCTCTCTACAGTTAAACAGCAGAAATAATTCCATCAAAATACAATCAGACCAGATCACACTCTTCATTAAACACCTCCACCACCGCCTGTTTACACTTCAATGTCAAAACCAGAGAAGTTACAGGTGATTTCAAATCCTCTTGTAAATGTGGCCCTTATAGTTATCAAAATCATAGTTATCATAAACATTAAACATTATCGCCTGATCCTCTCAACAAACTGTTGGTCCAAATGTATTTGTGGCAGTTTAAAGACCAGCACAAAAAGTGTCTTTTCTGTGAATAATTACACAGACTTTAAGTAAATTTAAAGAAAAAGTTCTGACTGCAGTAGAAAGTCTGTTGGAATATTTAAAGAAACGGTTTACAAAAGCACTAAAAGGATGAAACAGAACAATGCAGTAACGGTCTTCTGGGATATGATTACGTGAAATAAACATTTCTCAATGTTAGATCCACCACCAATGACTTGAAAGGCTTCAAGATCTTGATTGGACAGCTTTACTCAGATCCCATATTAGGGTTAGGATGTTAAAAATGTAATGTCCAACCAAAAGAAGAGATTAACAGTGTGTTATCTTTAATTTCACTGCATCAGCAGTTTAACATGCTTCCTTACAGTGAATCATTGCTTCAGTTCAGTTGCTGCCATTTAAGAATTTTCAACGATATTTGTTTTGTTTTCCATTAACATGAATGAGAGCCACAGTAATGAAACACATGTGAGGTCAGTGGGAATGTCAGTGATCTTTCAGCACATGATCAGCTGGTGCAGTGCTGAATGTTCGCCTGTAGGGGGCAGAACTGTCACACTGACACACGTGGTTCCCAAAGCTTCAGTGTCTCTCCTCCAATCACACTGCAGTCACTCCTTTTCCATTAAAGGACAATATTTGCTCCCTTAAAATGATTTTCAGGTGCAGTTTTTACTTTTATAAAGGCAGAATTTTTCTAACCCTATTAAATGTGTTTTATGTTCAAATTCAATTAATGTAATTATTAATATAATAAATACAATAAATTAAACTAAACCGATGTAAATCAAATGAAATCATTATCAACAAAAGCCATGTTTGCACTGCAGTGGCACGAGCTGCGTCTAGATATAATGGTAAAAACGAAGTGATACCTTTGAATATTAAACTAAAACCGCCAGTAGGTGGCAGCAAGTCACTGTCTTAATGAGTGAGTGGCTGTAATTATGAACGAGTCATTGAATCATTGACACTCACGATTCGTTCACGAAACAAATACTGGCAATACTGTGTTTAAAATGAACATCACTTAAAATTACCCTTTTGTTTGTTGAACTGTTGTATAAAATCAGTCATATTTGCAATTGTGTGGATATTCAGGAAAAAAATTGCATTCTTGCTTGAATAATATGATTAACATTAAAAACAAGAACTCACACAGAGTGTATTTCTGTATCGAAGAGAGTTTGAGTCTTAAATCGATCTCACAGTCTGTGTCTATAGGCTATTTGTTCTTCATGTAAGTGCTAAAACCGCACTTTTACAAATAAGGTACATTGTCGAGAACGGCAGTAATTAGTGTGATTTGCTAGCAGACTTCTGTGGGTATCTGCAGGTTGGAGTAATGAGCGTGACAAAAGGTCTTTAATTTGATTGGATGTCACGTATTTGACCTTTTACGGCACTACAACCTTCCTGTTTTTACATAGAGGCAGCATTTTGCCTGTTAGAAATACACTTGAAAATGCTTGAATTTAATGCTATTTTAAGGTGGGGTAGAATGAAATGAACGGCAAAAAACAGCATTTTGTTGCCGTAGCCCCTCTGTCACCTCATGAACCCTAGTTAGGAAACTAGTGCTCACATCTTTCATAGGACAGATTCTTTTCATCAGTTTTCACTCTTAGAGGAGTAACAAGACCTTCTGGAGCTACTTATGGTCATATTCTGACTTTCATGGTTTAAGTTTATTTCAGTTATTTCACAGAAACAACCATTCTAGTTGAAGCTGTCATGACAGAGCAACCGCTGCAAATCCTTTTGTTCTTCCAATCAGAAGTTACGTCAGAAATAGATCAGGGAATTAGTTTACTGTGTAGACAGCAGCGCTGATTATAACGGGTTCTTTCTGCTTTAGTCATTTGTGGTGTAGAAACTGTGTACATTTGAAATGATTTAAATGCAGAGATTGAAATATTGTTTTCTTTTTTATTTATATAGCTCTTCTCTTCTGAATTTTCTGTGCTGCGTCCAGCTGATGTGACGGAGCCGATTATGCCTTCACTGAGAGACTGACTTGCTTTACAGTATTAGTTTGTAGAACGGTTTGTAAAGACGGTCCTTCCAATACTGCAACTGTAACTGTGATTCTTCAGTTCTCCACTAGGTGGTGATAAAGACCCAATCATAATGACTATGACTAGAACAAAATCAAGATAAAAACAAACTGATAAATGAATCTGCTTTGACATATTATTATATGAATCCAAAGGAACACATATGTTGTTTGCATTTGTTGTTTATTCATACATGTATTGTAAAAGTCTTTTCGGTGCTTGTCAAAATAAGTACATTTCTCTTTTATTTGTCATCATCAGCCCGTCATGCCAGACCTGCCTATTAAAGACAAGTGATTTGGTCACACTTTAGTTTAGGGTCCAATTCTTACTATTAACTAGAATTTTAACTACGACTTTTGCCTTAAATAAACTCCTAATTACTGCTTATTAATGGTTAGTAAGGTACTTGTTAAGTTTAGGAATTGGGAAGGATTAAGGATGTAGAATAAGGTCGTGCAGAATAAGGCATTAATATGTGCTTTATAAGTACTAATAAACAGCCAATATCCTAGGAATATGCATGCTAATAACCAACTAGTTAACAGTGAGAATCGGACCCTAAGCTAAAGTGTTACCGGTGGTTTTTATGTTTCTTATATAAAGTGAAATTGATCATATTCTCAGAGACTTTACATATTTAAATTGATAATTTTTTACTTTTAAAGCTATATTTTCCAACAGATGGCAAAAATCTTTACACTAAACCATGGCAAATCTTTCATGTTATCTCCATGAATGAAAGTTACTTTTTTAAAGTGATTTTTACATAAATGGTTATTAAAAAAACAAACAAAAAAAAAATATATATATATTTATTCATTTTTTAAATATGAATTCAAAAATGCCATAAATCCCCCCCAAAGCTACATAAATGTAGAGTAAAACATTTAACGTAAGTAAAATTACATTTGATAAAAAAAAAAGTTACAAAATCCCATTTTATTGTCTGGTACATCCCAAACGAACAGCTTACAAGGGTTGAAGAAGCGGGCCTCTGCGTGTGTTTGCGCCTTCCGCTGCTGAAAATCCCAGTGTCGGAGCCGCACCAGAGGGAATGGCATCATTGCAGCCAGAGGACGACAACACACACCCTCAATAAATGATCTAAATATTTGTCATCTTTTTTTCCTCAGATTGTTCTGCCACAGCAGCCCCGCAGCCCCGACACGGACGGGTTTCAGCCCCCTCAGCGCATGTAACGCAGCCAGACTGAATTGTGGGAAATGAGGCAGACGACCAGTAAATAACAGTTGCCATGATGCCCCTCAGCTCCTGCCGCACTGCCACCGAAGCCTGAAGTGCCACCGGCGGAAACAGCGGCTCGCCTCCACAATTTGTGCACTTAACACTTGGCTTGGCGCATGACAGGTGCTTATTTTCCTGCACCGGGGGCTTGTGCATTGAATAGAGGCTCTGCTCTGGCCATCATCATCACCATCCTCTTCTTCCTCACTGTAACACCATCATCATCCGAGTCTGATCATGTAACCAGACACCAACAACCTTAATCTGATCTTTGCCCCTTCATCTTTACATCTGTTTAAGAGAAGAACTGAATTGTTGAATAAAAAATGAAACAACAGTTCTGCGTTCTTCCTCACCATCGGGTTTACAAACTGTCAGACTAGTAAAATCCACGATCTTGCATTATCTCCAGTGATGGCCTGCCAACACTTTACGCTCTGCATATGTGGAGTCAAATCCCGTTCCCGTTCATTTCAGTCGTAGATCAGCGTCCTGCTGGGCCTTGACACAAACTAAAGCATAGAAATGTCATACAGGGCTTGACATTACCGCCCGTCAATCCGCCTGATGCGGGTGTCTTTCAGCAGTGGCGTGTAACGCGGTCAGTCCTGTGGACACTTTGGCGGGTTGAAATTTATATATATACATTTTTCAATTGTAGTCTTTTAAAAAGGCATCTGAGATACTAAACTATGTGCAAGATTTGAAACGCTTCTAATACTAGTTTTCCACAGAATAGATAGACGAAATCTCACTTTATTTGCTCCGGATGAATATTGTTGGTGTTACAGGGCTTGAATTTTGCTGACGTATTGTGCTTATTACGCATAATTTTATTTATTACTGCAGATTTTGTTCTCACACCCAAAGTGCGCACACATAAAGCCGCCTCTCAGTACTAAACTGAGTTATTGTGCTTAAACAGTCAAATACACCCAAAACAATCAAAACGCCGGGAACACAAATTGCTGGTCTTGCCGAGTATTAATGTAAACACGGACAAGTTATGTTTAAAGGGTTAGTTCACTTCAGAATTAAAGTTTCCTGATAATTTCCTCACCCACATGTCATGCATGTTCATGTCTTTCTTTCTTCAGTGGAAAAGAAATGAAGGAAAACATTCCAGGATTTTTCTCCATATAGTGGACTTCACTGGGGTTCAACGGGTTGAAGGTCCAAATGTCAGTTTCAGTGCAGCTTCAAAGAGCTCTACATGATCCCAGACGAGGAATAAGAGTCTCATCTAGAGAAACCATTGGACATTTTCTAAAAAAAAAAGAAAATTAAAAAGAAAAAAAAAGGTAAAACAACGATGTCGAAGTTTGTTTTGAAGTTGGAGAAGAAAATGAGATGGAGTTTTTCTACCGCGGTACTTCCGCCTACGTCACGCGTGACCTTGTTGGAACTCTTGCCTGTTTACTAGTGATTCGATTGGCTGTTTTGGACTGTACAAAAATACAGAATGACACGATTGACAGTCCATCTGCTAATCTTCAACATGTTTACCTAACCCTAACAACATCCATTTTGGAATGAGATATATTTGGAAATGACTATGAATTAAATGCCGTTTTGTTTGTTTGTTCTTGTATTATGGTGTCTGCAAGCAATGATTGCTGTAAAACTGAAAGCCATTCACTGATTAAGAATCAGAATTAAAAATAACTATATATTTAAATCTAAGCAGTGATTTTGATCATCTGGTTAATTTGTGATGTTTTGACTAGCACAAGTTCGGAATAGCTGATAAACGAAACGTTTCGTAGCCAAATTACCTGGTGCACCTGTGAGAGTATGAGAGCTCATGTACACAAACGAGAGTTTTGGTTCTTTAACAGTCGCTTCGTAAGAACGGAACCGTGTCCTGATAAATAATTAAAACACTCGGCACAAGATTCTCTCGCCTTGATCGCGTTCCTGGATTGTGATCACGATCGTCTCGTTGAAGTCCTTACCTCTCACGCTCAAAGTTACAGTCCCAGCTGTCATTCCCGTCTCCCATCGCTGCGGCTGACGATTCAGAAACATAAATGGGATCACACCTCTTTTTGTCCTTGTCAATCACGAGAGCGGCGTTCCTGTCTCCGGGCCGCAGGCGGGACTGTAGGGAGGGAGTGTCACACGGCATTACGGTCCTGCAAACAGAGCAAAAAGCAGCTTTTTAACATAACAAAAAACCAAGCGATGCATTATTAAACGGGCAGATCAGGCACAATTTGAGTAAAGATGTTGAATGTTGAGCCACGGGTTTCAGCAGCGAGCAACAGCGACTGCTCAGCCGCGCTCGACATGAATAAATGATGACCACAAGATCAGCGGCGTCCGACGTGAGTGCTGTCTGACGGACGTGCAGGAGTCCAGCTGTAGCGACACACACACACACACACACACACACACACACACACACACACGTTCGTTTTTGTGAATTGTGGGTCATTCCATAGGCGTAATGGTTTTTATACTGTACAAACTGTATTTTCTCTCCCCCTACACTAACCCTAACCCTAACCCTACCCATCACAGGAAACTGTGCACACTTTTACTTTCTCACAAAAACTCATTCTGTGTGATTTATAAGCCTTTTGAAAAATGGGGACATGGAGTAATGTCCTCATAAGTCACCTCTTCTTGTAATACCTATGTCATTATACACATTTGTGTCCTGATATGTCACAAAAACACGCGCGCGCGCACACACACACACACACACACACACACACACACACACACACACACACACATGGGTCCATGTGATCTCAGGCCCGTTTTCTCTCTGTTCCGCATAACTCTTGTTTGATTGCCATTCGTTTGCAATAGATGCAGTGTGGGCAAAAAGACCAGCTACGTCTCTGGAGTGTGTGTGTGTATGTCAGTGTGTGTGTGTGTTTGTTTGTGTGTGCGTGTGTATGTCAATGTGTGTGTGTGTGTGTGTGTGTGTGTGTTTGTTTGTGTGTGCGTGTGTATGTCAATGTGTGTGTGTGTGTGTGTGTGTGTGTGTGTTTTTATGTGTGTGAATGTGTACCTGTGTGCGTCTGTGCGGAAGTTCTTCTCTGATTAGGCTGTTTGGGACACACACTCTCTCGGACCTTGAGAACTTCTTCCCACCATCCTTGAATTAGACACTGCAGGAGAACATAACAGGCAATATTCTCAGTTGCACCATTCAGTGTGTGTGTGTGTGTGTGTGTGTGTGTGTGTGTGTGTGTGTGTGAAAGACACAGCCTTTATGAAGCATATATTTTGAAATGTAAATTAGACTAATAAAATAATGACTAATAATATTAACATCATCCTTGATTAGCGTCTTTTAATTCATGTCTGTAGCTCAGAAATACTGCACACATCCAAAACAGGACAGAAAATACTGTTAAATACACTGTTAAATAGATGTTAAATACTATTTAGAATGTTTCCGTGATAAAAATATCATAGCTTTGTTTCGACTGACTGTATTTTCTATTTTCTTTCTTTTGTAATCATATGATCTGCACTTTTTCAGGTCACATGATAATTCAGAATGTGGCGGCATGGACTCTTTATGCAGACTGTGATGACACGTTTTAACGGTTATTAGCATCGTAAACGCTGCAAAGTTTTTTATATTTAAATGTTTTTTTTTTTAAATATATGTCCATTTATGATACTATTATTTGTATTATAATACCTTTGCATGAAATTACAAAAAAGCTAGTCATCACTGCTGTGCGGGTGTTTCTAAAACAGCGGCTATGGAAGTGACGTGAACATCTCTCTCTCTTCTGACTGCCGTTATCAACACTGTTGTGGAGTTTTTCTTTTGCTATTTGGGCAAATGGGAACACCAAAAATATATTTAATGAAGTCATTCACCGCTATAAAAGTTTACCCAACTACGACGACTTCCGCTCCTGAGAAACGCGGCAATGCGAAAAGGTCAATCAAACGTTCGAGAGGTTCAAACATCGGCGACTCCTTTAGACAGTTTTATGATGAATTCTTACATTAAATGTAATGAAATGTAAAAAGCTCCATCTTCTTCTGTTTAATAAAACGTTAGAGAAATAGACATCCTGGCTACATTTTGAACACGCTAAGCAATAAAGTCATTTCATACAATAAAACCAATAAATGCGAGTTATTACAAGAGATCTGACTGAGGTGAAACATGTTGCTCAAAACGATTTTAAGATGGATCCTCCTCAAAAGATTGTAGCGTGGTGGGCATTTTCAAAAGCCGCACATCAGACACTCTGAAGCTCATTGTGGAGCGCAGACATCTCTGGTCAAGCCTTTTGTTCTCACTTGGGAACCACTTATAAGAAAACAAGTCTAGGGTTTTAGCTCTAAAAGCTCATGCCAGTAACGGTGTTTCCATAGCAATCCAAGCACACGACTGGCTAAAACATAACATGGAGACTGTGCAATCCAAAGCACCTTTGACCTCTGACCTTCTGCTAGATGATATGGATCAATAGGACCAGTTAAAGTTCTTTGAGCTGAATGGAAGTTTGTCAAAAGAATAACTGTGATTCTTCAACCAGTAAACAGAGCCGTGACGCGAGTGTCAAACGCATGAATAGAGGCTCCATTTCAGAGCTGCTGCAGTGTGACTTTAAAATCTGTTTTTCCCTCAATCCCTTCTCCATGATCTTTGCTTTTTTCCTGAACTTGGGTGACTTTATCTTTCTCTGTCTTTTGAGCTGAATTGATGTGAGTGCTGGAAACTCACTGTTCGACTATGTGCTGAGCCTCCTGACGGTGAGTGTGCAAGCAAACAAAGGTCAGAGGTCACAGACTCATGTTTTTAGCAGAGCTGAGATGGAGGCGAGGCCACGGGGCAGTGCGACACACACACACACACACACACACACACACAGAGAGAGATGCTGTATTCGTAACAAAAGCAGAAAATATCCAGTACGCTATAACTGCTTTGTGAGACTGAGTTACACAGCGCTTGTCATTTGACGACAGAAGAGTCAGTAACACTCCGTCTAAAGCACTGCTGTCTCTACAAACCATTTTAGCCAATTCGTAAATCAATTCAGAATTAATATTCAGGTTTAATAACTTTATTGTCATTATCCTTCAAATTCATGATATCCGATCTTTTGAATATAGAAAATACAGAAAATACATTTTAATCATTACATTTACTCTCTTTTAAAATCACATCTGTTGCCAGTGTTGTAGTACTCGAGACTCGGACTCGGTCTTGAGCTCCATATTTTAATGGTCTTGGTCTTGTCATGGACTCGTGTGCATTTTGACTCGGAATTGACTCGTACTCGAACATGTTAGGAATCTGACTCATTCCCGAGTCCACTCGAGTCCCATTCAAAATATTTCATGATTATTACTGTATGTGGTTATTTCTGTAAATTGATGTTTGGTTGACACGTCCTGCTCATGACTTGAGACTAACGTTAGTGCAAAGGCAGCAGGACTCGGATAGTAGAGGGAAGTTCAGATCATTTTACTGACTCGGATCTTTGAATCTCGTTCAGTCATTTCGTTCATTTCAGCAGAATATAATTGAAATGTTACATTTTAAATTCCCCAACACATACTACTTGCGCAAACATTTATCACATTTGTAATAAAAAATAAACCATAGGCTAATACAGCCACGAAGGCCAAATGATGAGTAAAAATGATTGATTAATTAATTGCTTAGCAGGGTTTGAGGCTATGCAGTCTGTTAGATCAGAGTCATTCTTTCTTTTGTCACCTCACTTTTATCACGTCTGTTCCCAGAAAGATTAGACACCTCTCATGTCTAGAACTCCAAACTTTCTGGTTTCGGTCTCGACTCGGACTCGAATGAGCTGGTCTCGACTACAACTCTGTCTATTGCAATACATAATAATTTTTTTTAAGTAAAAATCTGGACTGTGGCTATTTGCAAAATAATGTTATTAAATATGACTCCAGCCCAGTAATGCAGTGTGTGTATGTGTGTGTGTGTATGTGTATGTGAGAGAGATAGTGTGTGTTTTATATGTGTCCATCAGTGTGTGTGTATTACGTGTGTCTATTACAGTGTGCATGTGTTACGCATCTATCAGAGTGTTTGTTACGTGTGTCTGTCAGTGTGTGTGTTGAATGGCATCTACGCTAATATTAGTCTTTCTGTTTATCCCGAGGTTTTCCGTAGTCAGCCGGATCTGGGCCGTATCCAGCTGAGACCGAGGACCGGCGCCATGACACGACCACAACGCAGCCCTGAAGTATCAGCAGAGATCGAGTCGACTAGATCATTGTGAAGACATCATCAACACGACAGCCAGTGCCACAGTTCCTCAACAGACCGTCCGTATCGGCGTGATGAATACGATCCTCAACCGGATGGAACTGGAATAAATACTTTGAATGTTGCGATCCTATCAGACTTATGATAGCAACCTGATTCGTAACAAAGCACTGTTCGCCAGAGGAGAACCCCCGACTAAGCCTGGTTTCTCCCAAGGATTTTTTCTCCATTTTAACACTTGTTTGCCACCTGATGTCACCTGATGGAGTTTGGGTTCCTTGCCGCTGTCGTCTTTGGCTTGCTTAGTTGGGGACACTTGACATTTGACTTGACATTTGATATTCAACAGTGCTTTGATCTGCATTGACACTATTGTATGTGAACTGGACTGAGCTGGATGATGACATCACTGTTTACTCCAGTGCTGATATAGATGAATTAACTAAATTAATAATTATTGATTCTTACATCGGAATGAATCAATACTGAATTTACTTAAGATGGATACTGACACCATTTTCTTGAAGAGCTGCTGTGCAGCCAAAATGATGTACCAGTTATCAATGTAAAGCTGCTTTGACACAATCTGCATTGTAAAAAGCGCTATATAAATAAAGGTGACTTGACTTGACCTGTCTATCAGTTTGTGTGTGTTAGGCATGTCTGTCAGAAAGAGAGAGTGTGTGTGTGTGTTTGTGTGTTACTCGTGTCTATCAGAGTGTGTGATGGGTTCTGACAGGTCCTGGTGGGCTCGGCTGGGCTCAGCAGAGGGTCTGATTGATGTTGTTAAAAAATTCAAAAAAACAAAAACACATGACTACAGATTATTTTTTGCAAAACCTTTTTGATTTGATTGAATTTATAAAAGAGATATCACTGAAATTACATTTAATTACACTGTATGCCAGTGACGTTTTTATCCATAGTGAGTCACAGTCCATTCAGTTACACTTTATCAGTCTGTGTGTTTCTTGGAATAAATTGTGCATCCCTTCCCTTTTTCTGCTTTATTTGATCTTTCTCTTTTTTTCTTGCATATATATACATGCGTGTTTGCTGAATAAAAGTATTAATCTTGCTGTCCCAAACTTTTGAACGGTAATGTATATGATAATGAATGGCATTGTTAGGATGCGTACAGGTAAATTAATTTTGTACTTAAAACTGATTACTGATTTCCGTTTTCTATTTAAAAAAAGCAGCATTAAATTTGATGGCATCAACGAAAATTGTAATGTCTGTGCATTGCTAATCCAGATCTAAAACCAATCAGGGCTGCAGTCGAGTCACATGAGAACAAAAGCAAAAACAAATGTACATCTATACATTCTCTCACACACACACACATACATAATGTGTGCGTGTGCGGAATATCAGTGAAGATCAAATGTGTTTTGCTGATTTTATGGAATATACTGTGTTGCTGTCTAATGGCACACTTTCATTCAATCATCAGAGTTAATGTGAGCCTGCAGTGTGCTAATATAATCTCATCTGCTGCCGTATGTGTCACATTTCAGCATGTCTGATACTAATGTAATATCCTCTCACCATGTCATCCATCCACTCACCCGCCCGCCCGGCGGTGAGGCCTAACACCTCCAACATCAGTCAGATCATCGGAGAAAGACAGGCGTGCTTCTAAGCGCAGATTGTTTTTTAAGAGGAGCAATGAGCTGCAGAACACCAACCTCTTTGCCTGAGATCTCTTGAGCCGATGATGAACGGAACTCCAGCGCCGAACTCCTCCAGCTCGACCCCCTCCCGCCCCCCGCCAGCTCTCGGCCGTCCAGGCGCTCGCGCTCCCTCCCCCCCGTCTGTGCCGCTGGGCCGTAATGGATTTTTATCAGCCTAAAGTATCAGAGCTGATTTGAGGAGTCCCTCTGCTGCTCTAGAATTCCTTTTGAAATGCCTTTCTTTGGTAGTCTCATTGCACTAGCCTGGGGCAATGGCCTTCAGAGATCACAATGTTATTAATATAAACATGTCAAAACGCATGCTGAAATTCAAAACAGGGGTGCCAAAATGTCAAGGTGTCAAACTGCTGAAATATAAATCACGCTTTAATATTCTAAAGCACTGCAAAAATGGCCGCGCTGCAAATAGCTGTAACAATGCAGCTCATTTGAAATGAAGTCATTCTGCTGCACGCTAAAGGTGGGGCAGACACGGCCCGTAATGAGCAAAACAGGACATTATGTCTCTTCCTAATTGTGAAACGGCTCATGTACAGCGAGCAGCAGTTCACCGCATACTTCTGGACGGACTGAAAGATTGATTCTTCTCAGTTCAGCTGCGTTTAAACGATCGAAGAGCGGAACGTACCTGTGGAACAACAGTGGAAAGTGAGACAAGAGCTGCGGCGAGGCTTTCTAGCGGCTTTTGGGCTTTTGGCTTGGAACTCATTTGGGTGGTGCGGTTAGAGTTTGAGTTCGGACGAGTCAGGGTTACGAGGCCGAGGTCAGGAACCGACGTGGTTGCTGCTGGGGTTAACCTTAAGAACAAGCAGAACATTTACTGTCCACCAGCAGAGTGAGAGATCATGGTTACACGGCATGAAAAGCATTCATGTGCTTGTCGTGCTGAATAAAGGTTAACATGTGGCCTTGGAATGCACTGCATCTGTGACAAAGCGGAGGAGAGCAGGCGGAGACATGGACTTACCTGATGTGGTATGTCACCTCTTCTGCCCTGCTGATCGCGCGCGGCTGTTTGGAGCTGCTCCAGGCGTCCGCACGTCACTGCGCATCTGTTCCGACACGGAGCGCCAGGCTTCACAGCGACATCTGAAACACGCTCGCAAACACACTGACAGTCCAAACGCTAGCAGTGCAAGTGCTCACTGCCTAAACTACAGCCCTCTGTGTTTCCGACTGAATTATTACGCTAAGAAGTAGACAGTCTGCATTTAATAACTTTGCAAACTATTCTGATCATAACTTTGAAACATTAAAACTGATATTTTAGTATTTAAATGTAAATGTCAGATTGTCCTTATGATGATAATGATGACTATTTATATAAATAAAATCAATCCAAAACTATAATGATAACTGGAGTGAAAATAAAAATCTAACACTAATTAAAAATTCAATGAACACAAAGAGAGAAAGGCTTATTAATTAATTCATTAATCAATTAAATACATTTAATTAATTAATTAATTAATTAATTAAAAAAAAAAAAAACTTTTTCCTTCAGGTGTTTTTCAGTGTGAATTATGTGATTCATTATAATTTGTTTCACTTGGTAAAAGATTCCAGATCTAACAGCCGCTAGTTTCCCATCAGGCAAGTGTGTATAACGAATCCAGAGAAATCAAATCCATTGATTTCTCCAGGGTGTCTAAACACTTTGCTGTTGTTTAAATCCTCTTTTAGCCTCACGATACTAAGTTCGCATTTCCCAGAGACACATAAAGATGACGTGAAGTTGAGAACAGATTCATTTACCTAATTCAATTCAAAGAGTAAAAGTGTTGCTCAAGACAGCATCTGGAAGGCATCTTAAGACTGAAGATTGAAGCTTTCCTCTTGTTTCCATGGCGAGGGTAAAGAGTCTGGGTCACTGTATAAGGTTAGTCCTCCAATCACATTAAAGCTTGACACCATCATCTGAAATTTTCAAATTATACCCTGGTGTGTTGATGGACTTCAAAAGTGGCTTCAAAATACTTTGACACAAAACATATATTTTTCAAGTAAAATATATTTGATTTTAGTGCCTTTAGCATTCATGTAAACAACACAGATATGACTGGAGATGCATGTCTGTGCTCTTTGATCTGCGTGTTCAGCCTTTGATCTGTCTATGAGAGTGAAAAATGTATTTTCCAGCGGGGCTGAAGCGCAGCGCTGCGGTGACCCCACAGACGCAGGAAACACCATCTCCAAATGCTCCTGGAAACCTGCAAATGAAAGCTGGAAAATGAAGTAAACATACTCATATCTGTCTGTTACACCATGACCTGCAATGCCTTAAAGCAGGGCTCTTCAACTACTCTCTTCTGGAGGTCACATGATCCAGATGAAAACCGGCGGGAGGCCAAGCATTTTTTCAGAGCAATTATTACACTGCCAGAGCACTTTCATTGTGAGAAACGGGTTAACATGACAAACAAAGCTTAACGCTGAATATTATTTGTGCACGACACGTTAAGATAGTCTGGGGTAATGAGCTAAATCCTGTTTAATATCAACTCCCATCCTCCACTAACAAACAGAAACAGAGGACTAACATTTAAAAGATCTGCTAAAACCTCATTTCACACGAGAAAGAAAAAGAAACAAAACGTCTGTTCTTTCCAGGAGAAAATTAGGATCATTAGTGAAAAAATGTGATTTGGTGATGTTGACTCGTAGCTGTACAAACACAATGAGGACGTTAGCATGAATTCAGACAGTGTTTTTGCTTATTTTTAAGCGTCATTGGGCTTATTTTGTCGATGCTGCTGGACTCACCACTGAGTTCTCAGGTAGCGCAGCATTTTCATTCAAATCAGTTGGAACGGCATAAAAAGGTGGATCGAAGAGACTCGCCCTAAAGGGTAGAAAGAAGTAAAATATTACATTGTGGAGAGGTCTACTGTATGCCCAGTTTGACAAGTTTCTTGATCTCAGTTCAGTGGTCATTTGACTCTTAAGCTCACCTCAGAGTCCTTCAAACACAAACGGCTCAAATCACTGGCCTTCAGGAATATGGAGAATTAGTACGAGAGCTCACGCTCTGTTTCAGTCTGTGAGGTTCAAACCTGGAACTGTCAGGGTGTGCTGGGATATCTGCTGGATCATTAGCATACGACCGCGGCCGAGGCGCTCACAGCTGCCATGTAGATTTTCCTCTCGCTCGCTGCCATTTTCTAATTGTCCACTCAGAGCTCTCAGCTCCACTTAGAGCATCTCCTCTGAAACAAGGCCTTCTGGGTAGTGAGATGGAATCAGTGGCCACTGGTCTGCCTTCACATTGTGATCTGCCACTGTAGATCCAGCATAAGAGCATCGAGCCTTACGGGCGACACAGCACACACACTTACACACAGACACGTAGAGCCCGCCGCCCCCATTTACACACACACACACACACACTTATATATGTGGTTTACGGGGACTCTCCATAAACATAATGGTTCTTATTCTGTACAAACTATATATTCTATCCCCCTACACAACCGCTAAACCTAAACCACCCCCCCATTTACACAATTATCAATACTATAATCCCAAAAGCTGCCTAATGTGAAGCCAAAACCAGGGGCCGTCTCTCAGACACACTCTGTTATTGCACAATTAGATTCCTCTTTGATAATTAATACAGATTAAATCATATAGTCACATGTGAAGATCAAAGGCACCCAG
Organism: Megalobrama amblycephala; assembly: GCF_018812025.1. NCBI lineage: Eukaryota > Metazoa > Chordata > Actinopteri > Cypriniformes > Xenocyprididae > Megalobrama > Megalobrama amblycephala. Next base: position 517,198 of record NC_063062.1, read on the forward strand.
TAAACAGATCAAATATCTCAGGCTCGTGTTTCATGCAGTTTCTTGCCTCCAGTTCAGTATATTAAAAAAATATATGTTCTGACACCTCGCTCTGTTCAGATGCAAGCTGACAGAGACACAGTCCAGAATTTTTACATTTTTAATGTAAAAGACGTGTAAGCTCACATCTCTTGTTTGTTGTGTAATTAGCAGAAAAACTGAGGCTGATATCAGGTTAGATCTGTCATGCGGTTGCTCAAACGCTGGTCTGCTGACGCGAGGATCGAACGGCTCCCCGTCGCTGCTATAGTGATGAATTTGACTCACCTTGCATAAAGTGCAAAGCAGCATGGGTTCCTGTCTGAACCTATGATTCCACAATGAGAATGACAGGACAGTTACACAAATGGACATGTTCATCCGTGAGATGACAGGACTGTGATAATGTCATTGATTGTTGAGAAATATGTCTAAGGCAGAGAATCAAGTTATTGAAACAATCTTGATAAAAAATGAACATGCATAATTACTGATTATCAGCAGATTATTTATTGTTTTACCAATGGTAGTTGAATTTACACCTAAAATCCCTAGTGAGAAGCACAACAGGCGAGTAGAAGAAAAATAATCCAGCGGCTCTGAGAAAATATAGGGTTTGTTGCAGACGGGCTCAGTCGCTCAATGAGAATCAGCATCAGTTTTTGCAGTTGTCACATCCCCAACAATGAGAAAGAAAATTTGCAGACGAACTTAAAAATTCTTTAAAATTCTTAAAAATGCTTAAAAATGGGGAAAATTCAGTTGGTTTTAACATTCCTGTTCTTGCATTCCTTCTGTACCATTAAGATTCCGAAAATGGTTTGATTAGGAAAAATAGCGTACCAGTTAATATCAGTATTTTAAAACTTTTTCCCCCTATACTTTATCCAAGTACTTACTAAACTGAGAGTGACTAAACCTGAAAATGTCAGTAAACTTCATACACAAGCTCCACCGCCTCAATCGTCAATGAAGTGCTGCACGTTTTGGAGATGGTCTCTACTTGTAAAATAAAGTAAATAAAGAACTGGTTCTTTGAATAGGTACAGCGTTTTCTTTACACAAGATTTTGGCTAAATATTAAACGACAGGAAAGACTGAGCGCCCACACAGCTACAATAAACCGTGTAACCTGTTAGTTGATAAAGGCGTAATGTGACGCACTTGCTGCCTGAGATGCGTCCGTTAATGATGGACACAAATCTGACTCCGACATCTGCTGGTGAAAAACCTTGTAACACCTCGTAAGCTTTTTGGTTAAATTTTAATAATATAATGCAAGTGTCTGACCTTACATAAAGCCACAATACTATCTTTGACAACATCGTGTTTGATCATTTAAAGAATACAGAGGTTTTTTTTCCATTTCCTCCTGAATATTAGCGGTTCTACACTCACCTGCAATTTCCAATTTCTGCTGGTTTCAAAACGCACACCACGCTGGATATTACCTGCCTCTCATTTTTACTTAAATGTAACGGTTGGTACATTTATCCTTGGAAAAACTCCTGAGATCCAGAAGCTAATGTCAGGGTGTTGCCATGGCGACTTACCTATGATGACTTCGCTCATGTTGGATGCAACAACGTCACATTTTAAGGCCGTATGTGACGAGCAGGGCGGGCGAGAGCCGTGAGGGAACGGCCTCGAGTCTCTCACGGAGGAGCTCCGGAGGCATAAAAGGAGGAGCAAAGACAGTGAAGGACGAGAGAGAACCAGGCCTGGATATTATTTTATGTTTTATTATGTTTGTGTGGCCGGCAGACGTCCGCGAGGGTCTGCGGCATTACTTTCGTTTTGTTCTTTGTTTATTTTATTAAAGATTATTGTTTTAACGTTCACCGGTTCCCGGCTCCTTCTTCCCATATTTACGAACTGTGTTACACTGTACTATTTGAATTTGTGATTGGTTGACTGACAAATTAAAATATTAAAAAGAATGATAAAATAATGTTATTACCCAGTTAAAGGTAATTTCAAATAAGCATTTCTGTTCAGAACCATTTAATTTGATTCGTTTTCGTTTCTGTTAAAATTTAGTTCAGTTGTTTTCATTCCTTGAACTGGTTCAGAGCCCTGGTGTCACAGACACGCCAGGCTCTTCACTCAACCAATCACATCGCACTCCCTCTCCTGAGTATTAACCAGCAACACCTGACACTCATCAGCACTCATCACCACCGCAGCATAAATGACACTTCAGAGCACTCAGTCACTGTCCGGTCTTGTTAAGACATACTTCCTGTTATGCTTACTGTAAGGACTACTTACCTGTCTCCATTGTCTTCCAAGATCCCTCGTGTTCTTCAGTGAGTTGTCTCCGTGTGTCATCTGTTCCACACCTGCCCGCATCTACGAATCCTGGAGAGAAGATCAAGACAAGTATCACTGCCTTAGTAGCCATCTGCTAAGAACTTTATCTGCATTCACTTACCTGCACTCTGCTATAACTCTCTGGTTGTTCAATAAACATCATATACGTTTTACCTGTGTCTCCGTCCCCTTCTGTGTGTAACAGAAGACTGGACCAACACCGTCAAACAACCAAGATGAGTCATCCGGACCCGTTTCAAGATCTGGTTGATGCACTTCGTCGCACGCTAACCAGCACTCGCACTCCTGCATCTCCTGCACCTCCAGCGACCACTTCCGCATTCACTGCTGCATCTCCTTCACCCGTTGCGACCGCCAGTCCCATGGCCAAACCGGCGCCCTTCTCTGGCTCGGTGGAGGACCGCAACAGATTCCTCCTGCAGTGTTTGCTGGTCCTGGAGATGCAACCGCACTTGTATCCCGACGATAATTCCAAGGTGGCTTTCATATTATCTCAACTCGATGGAAAAGCGCTTCGCTGAGCGGAACCGCTCTGGACATTGAAAAGTCCCGTTGTACAGTCCCTGTCAAGCTTCATTTCACACTTCAAGGAGGTGTTCGGGAAACCAGCGTGGGACTCGACGATCGATGAGAGATTATGTCAACTAAGACAAGGTGCTATGGCTGTTTCTGATTATGCTCTACAGTTTCGGACTCTCGCTGCTGCAAGTGGTTGGAATGAACAAGCTTTGATCACAACCTATTGTCAGGGGTTAGATCCATGTGTGCGGTTGCATCTCGCTGCATACGAGGATTCCATTGGGCTTGAGAAATTCATCCAACTATCACATTCGTTACTCGTATATAGCTGTGTCTCAAAGAGCACCAGGGCCAGCCACTTTTCCCATCTGTCCTCCGTCAGCCAGAATCCGTCAGCCATCCAGAACCAGCCAACGAACCCATGCAAGTCGAAAATTCACGTCTTGCATCTGTTGAGCGACAGAGGAGGCTGACTCAGAATCTTTGCATCTATTGTGGCTGTGCTGGGCATTACATCTCTGAATGCCTCATTCATCCAGTTCGACCCATGGTGAGTGTAATCATGCCTACTTTGAATAAGATGAAACCACTCACAATTGTTGTAACCCTTACTGCTGCTGATCTGTCTTCCAGTCACTGCACTCCTCGATTCTGGGTCAGCTGGAAACTTCATCTCCGGTGCCCTCTGTCGCCAACTCGAACTCAAAGTCAATCCAACGCCGAAAATATACCGAATCCACTCAGTAACTGGAAAAACCCTCCGTCAAGTTCATCACTGTGTAGGACATCATCTTCAAACTGGTATTCTTCATAAAGAGGAAATCCATCTGCTGGTTCTGGAGGAGTCAACGGCTGACATGATTTTAGGGCACCCATGGCTGGAGCAGCACGACCCCATCATCTCTTGGCGGACAGGAGAGATCCTGAAGTGGGGTAACAAATGCTTCAGTGAATGTTTTCCTGAGTTTCCTGTTCCAAGTTCCGAAGAATTCCAAGTCTGTACTCCTGAGTTTCTTGTTTCAAGTCATCCGAGCTCCAATGATATCCAAGTCAGTGCTACTTCCGTGGAAAGTCCACTAGAGAAACGTTCAACGGACATCCCTGCATGTTATTCCCATTTCAGCAATGTCTTCTGTCCGAAGAAAGCCTCCAAGCTGCCTCCTCATCGGCCATGGGACTGTGCCATCGACCTCATCCCAGGTGAGCCAGTGCCCAGAGGAAAGATCTATTCACTGTCAATCCCTGAGGAGAAGGGCATGGAGGAGTATATCAACGAGGCCACTTGTCTCACCCCATTCCAATGCGTACTCGGTTTACAACCCCCACTGTTTCCCTGGGATGGGGAACCATCGGACGTCCCTGCAGTAGATTACTGGTTCTGGGAGAGCAAGAGGGTCTGGGACTCGGCTCATCTCCAACTCCAGCGGGCCCTACGCAGGCACCGGACGACAGCAGACCTTCGGCGTTCCCAAGCACCCGATTACCAGCCAGGACAGAAGGTCTGGCTGTCGACCCGGGACATCAGGATGCGCCTGCCCTGTAGGAAGCTGAGTCCTAGGTTCATTGACCCCTTCACCATCACTCGGAGGATCAACCCTGTCACCTATCACCTGCAGCTCCCTCCTGAGTATAAAATTCACCCAGTTTTCCACGTTTCCCTGCTAAAACCTCACCATCCCTCTGTTCTTCCTTCCACAGAGCCTGGCGAAGCCGAAGAACCCCTCCTTCCGCTCATTGTGGACGAAGGAACGGCTTACACCGTGAACGACATCTTGGACTCCCGGTGTCATGGTGGACATCTGGAGTACCTGGTCGACTGGGAAGGATACGGCCCCGAAGAGCGGTCATGGGTCCCCAGAAATGATATTCTAGGTCCCAGTCTCCTTGATGACTTCCATGCCAGACATCCATCCCTCCACGCGGCCAAGGTCTACCACGACGACGTGGAGGGGGGGGGTAATGTCACAGACACACCAGGTTCTTCACTCAACCAATCACATCACACTCCCTCTCCTGAGTATTAACCAGCAACACCTGACACTCATCAGCACTCATCACCACCGCAGCATAAATGACACTTCAGAGCACTCAGTCCGGTCTCATTAAGACATACTTCCTGTTATGATTACCGTAAAGACTACCAAGTCTTCCAAGATCCCTTGTGTTCTCGGTGTCTTCAGTGAGTTGTCTCCATGTGTCATCTGTTCCACACCTGCCCGCATCTACGAATCCTGGAGAGAAGATCAAGACAAGTATCACTGCCTTGATAGCCATCTGCTAAGAACTTTATCTGCATTCACTTACCTGCACTCTGCTATAACTCTCTGGTTCAATAAACATCATATACGTTTTACCTGTGTCTCCGTCCCCTTCTGTGTGTAACACCTGGTAGAAAGTTAAATGCATTGCAGGGATGAATAAAATGTTCACTGTGCTACATTCATATCTGCAATCAAATAACATCCTGCAAGGATTTATCACTTCTCACTTCAGGACACTTTCCCAATGAGCCTCTCTGAAACTTCTCTGGCAAAGAAAACAAGCTCACCTCACGAGATGGTAAATACATTTCTTTCTGCCAAGAGTTAACGTTAGGAAAACACAGCTTGGACATTGTACGGTGCTTTGCTTTGCAAACACTCGTGACCATAAATTGGGTTTATGTGTGACCTTTGGGTGACAAGACGGATGGTGTCAGGAACTGGGACTTCCTGTTGGAGCTCGACCCGGATACACTGTGTGTGGTACTTGGTTAGGATGGACACTGAGATTTGTAACCTGCATTCTTCACCACCAAACTCAGAGGGGCAAGGAATGATATTTTTGAAATTCTTTTTTTAATTTTCTTATCTGAGGGTCTTTATCATTTGGGTTTGAGTGCAAGTTGAACATTAACAGCTTGATCGTACCTGAAAATCTCAACCCATTGTAGATCTTCCCACTTTTTAAGTTCAAAGTGCATCTGAAGCAGCTCCAACTGGGATGAAATGATGTAAAGAGACTACGCTACTAACCAACCCAATCCAGCGTCGATCAGTCTACGATAAGAATATTTTGGAGAGACGTGGACTTCCAGTTAACCCATGTGCTTATCTACGGCTGACCCGTGTTTGAGACCGGCTCGAGACCATTACTTGTGCATTGTCCTATCAGAGGCCAAAGACAAACAAAAATAATATTTCAAACAGAACTCTTTAGCAACGGTGAATGTACAGCAACAGCTGCTGTCAAACATTTCAGTTCAACGGATCTGAAACAAGAGAAAAAAAGTTGCCCCAAACTCTACTGTTCATATTTCTACACATTCAAATCACATCCCACAATGCAAAAAAAAAAAAAAAAAAGCATAAAAACGTCTGGTTTGCCCAAATCTCCCTCTCTAACACTGACAGCAGCCTGTGAGACGAGGATGTGCATGTGGCCGCAGTCATGTGACTGGACGGCAGGCTGGCTGATCTGCTGTGATGTAGTATATATGACATGCTGGTCAGAGCGCATCCCTAATAAGAGCAATGAAGACACACTGGGGCAACAAAAGGCAGCTGTTTGCTCACCAGTCAGGTGGAATGAAGGGATTGAACCGGTGGGTCTGAACTGAAGCCATCCGAGCAGAAGCTCTGAATATCTGCATGCCTCCAATTACTGCCTGTCCTGCCAGCAGCCTGTAACACACACACACACGCACACACACACACACACACGCACGCACACACACACATTCCTGAGCACTTGGATTAATCTCTTTCTCTTCCCTTTGATTAAGGCAGTACTGCGCTTTAATGGTGAACCCACAATGTTAGAGTGCTGAAACGATACGCATGTATTTACACAGACAGGTTTAGACAGACTTGCCAAACGTCAGCGGTCAGTTCTCTGAACAACATCTTCACATTTAAACTGTTCTGCAGGAGGAAACTCACAGCCAACTTTCATCTGGTTGTTTCCCAAACAAATTATTTGGGGTTTTTCAACAGCATTCAACATTTAAGGATAACATTTTAAGCTCATTATTTTCGGTTGTTCATTGGTTGTAATTGTTCCTGTTCACATTCAAATTGAAGGCCTAGAAAAAAAATATCACAGACAAGAATAAATGCAGTTCAGAGAACAGAACCTGAAGTCTTATAAAAGAACAGAGAGAATTATTAATGATGACCAGACCTGCAGTGAATTCACTTAAATAACCTTAAACTCTGGGAAAAAAAAAAAAAACTTTTTATTTTTTATACAATCACTAGACTAAGGCACATTTCTCAATACTTGGGTCATTTTTTCAAAACTCTTCACACAGTTCTCCTAACCAACTTTCAGCTTCACAGCAGTTAATTTCACATTCAAAATTCACTAAATCACAAATCAACTCATTCTTCCAGAATATTAGCAAAGATTTCACCCAACAAACACACTTTGTCAGTCACAAAACACTGACCTAAAAAACACTAACAAACAGGAGCATTATACAGTGTTTGTTTTCGTTAAATTTCTTTCTCTTGTAAAATTTATTTATTACTTATATTACTTATTAACTCTATTTTCTACTTATAATTCACTGCAGTTTATGTTACATGATCCATGTTTACATTACTGTCCAAAATTATTCTCACGTTTCTCCTTTTGTATAGATAGTGATGAAACTGAAAGATGAATATCTGTGTAGGTGTTCAGCTGCATCTAATTGTTTTGATAGTATTTCATTTTTTTTCGATTCTGAAAACATTTCAATATCGTGTTACTGCAGAAATGTTGCATATTTCGATTTTAATATTTTTTTGTGTTGTGTTAGGTTTTAAACTTACAGTTTTTTATGATTGCTTACACACTAAAATTAAAAATAACACACAGTTACTGAAACTCTACACTCAAGAAGCAAAACCTCAGCCCAGATCTGAACAACTATAAGCACATTCTCAGCCTCACACTTTTTGCAAAACACTACACACATTGTTTTGCACAACACTAAACACACTTCTCTACATTAGACACAGAAATCTAACATAATGTCACTTCTTTGCCATTTCAAGACACTGCTTTCCAAAATACCACACCTATAAACCAATTGATCAAACACAGCCGTCAGGTGTGCAGACACTTAGGTGCTCAACTGTAAACTCAACAATCAGGTGCTATAGTACTAGCCTGGGTGCCAGCCCGAACCCCGCCCACAACATTTTTTGGACGGGAAGTTCGGTCTGGACTCGATCCATTGTGGAGTAATTATGCTCGGCTCCCAGAAGGCCGAGCCAATCAAATTGCCAGGGCGGGCTTTAATCGATGATGGACAGGCTATCTGCGGTTACGTAACCACCCACGTCATCAAAGAGCGCTTGGGTTGAATTGGTTTTCACCAACGATGACTGCAGCTGGAGAAGTAAGATGTTTAGATTCCGCTATCACGTCTGTAATAAAAGAAATCGACAGCGCATTAATTTTAAAAGACGAACAAAGAACCGCAATCAAGGCATTTGTTGATGGGAAAGATGTGTTTGCCGTCCTTCCAATGGGATTCGGCAAAAGTTTAAGTACAAGTTCAACATACGTCACTTACTGCGTTGCTCTGATTGGTTGTAGGTCTATCCAATTGAGTGCAGAGTTTTTTTTTTTACTGGTTCGGTTAAGACACGCCCCATAATTCAAGTGCAATGGAGCAGTATCAGACTCACATTCTGCCTAGAATATGAGTATGACGAAGTCAGGCTACTATAGTACTATAAAAAGGCAAAATGTGAGTTTATGAGTCTTCAACAAAATGAAAGGCAATGTTGCAGTAAGAGAGAGAGGGAGAAACATAATTTTGAATAATTTTGAATGTCCTGGGCCAACGCTGTGGTAACATCCCAATGTATGTTGCAATCACACAGAATGTGGTCCTCCACCTGCATGCCAACTTAGGCTCTTACAACACGGCCCACATATTCACATTTTAAACAGACTGCACAAAATCGTCACAGCAGAAGACCAAATGGATGCAGAGCAGGTAAGATACATTGTCATATGGGACAATGTAAATTTCCACCTATCTGCCCTGGTCAAAAAACTGGTTTCATTAGCATCCACAATTTTCACTCCAATACATCCCACCATACGGTCCCTTCCTTAAACCCATTGAGGAGTTTTTTGTTTGTTTGTTTGTTTGTTTTTTTGGCATGGAAGGTTTACAATCTCCAGCCCTGTGTCAGGATACGCTTCATTCAAGCCATGGAGAAGGCCTGACCGAACTGATGCAGGATCTGTGCAAGGATGAAGCGCTATGGCCAGATCCAGCTAGGCCAAGAGATGATGCTTTGGTGTTTTGTCTCCACAAATATTTTTGTTTGTGTAATATATTATATTTAGAATATGTTCTAATTTTCAGTGCAAAATATAACCTTTGGAAAGGCATTGATGTATTGAATGGTTTTACAATATGGTGAGAAATAAATATTTTCATCAATGTGCAGTACTGATCTTGTGTTTATATATATATATATATATATATATATATATATAAAGTATATATTCATGTACTTTACTCTAACAATATCTCTGAAAAAAATCAAACTCAGACTATATAATTAGAAAAGTATAAAAGTTACAAGTGTTTAAGATTGAGCACAGCAGTGTGTAAATGAATCAAACAGAATCAGAATGTATGAACCATGTGTGTTCCATACGGTGTCAAAGTTGGGTTTTGTTAAATTAATGTAAAGTTTTGAATGAAGTGTTTCATTTTGCAAATGATCTGAAGTGTTGTGCACCTTTGGTGTAGGGTTGTGTTAATTGTGTGTAGTGTTTTGACAAACCGGGCCCTCTTTTCAAAATTGTGCTTAAGCAATCGTAAAAAACTGTAAGTTTAACAGTTTTGAAAAGAGAATGATGTGCAGATTGGCCTGTATAGTACATAAAGTTTTGGTGGTGTTTGTGTCTGAATGAGAAAAGATTTCATGTCATTTGAAAGATGTCATCCATTGAATGCATTTTGTGTCAAAGCAGTGATAAATGATCCTCAGTTTGTCCCACATAGACTGATGCTGTGCTCACTGTGTGAAGAGTTTTGAAAAAGTGACCCAAGTATTGAGAAATGTGTCCTAGCGATTGTAAAAAACTAACAGCATGAAGGGCACTTCACTCCAAACACAAGTATTTGACACAAACTAGATTTTGAATAGAAAAAAATAGATATATAATAGCTATTTGCCCTGTGCAGGATTTGTAAAGTTTATTTCTGTGAGTGTGGAGCTTACTTTTTTTTTTTTTTTAATTCAGTTTGCAGCATTAAACACTCTGAAGCTGCTGCTGTCTTTACACTCCACACATCCTAGCCCAAAATTGACATACAATCTTTGCAGTTTGTAAGGCTTTGGAGTTATAAATGCATACAATTTTACATCTCTCCTTCTTTGCTTGAAAAACGTAAAATAATAAAACAGAACCAGGGCTGTTTAAAGAATATGTGTGCATATATAATGATGACAGCTTCAGATTTTTCAAGGCATGTTCACACAGCGTTTGACTGACAACCGCATAGTAACCGCTAGGTGTGTTGGACCTCACATGGCCGTCTGAGTTGAAGCACCCTAAACCCTCTCAGTCTTCCTCTGAGTCCACACTCTTGAGCAGTAATACCGGCCATCGTAAGTCCACTAGATGTAAGTGCACATGAAGTGTGCCATTTGGGACAAGGCCCATGTCTTTTTTTTTTTCACATGGTGCCAGCGCCGCTCACTGTAATATATGCCATCAAAGTACCGTGAGGATCCGAGAGCAGAAAACTGGCTCAGTTCCTCCAGAGTATTCCCTAACTAACCCGTATTTAAAGTTTTTATAACAGTAAAACAAAATTTTCATGTAATTTTAATTCTACATTGTATCAAACATGGTATGTTTAACTAAATAAACTTAAACATATATAGGCCTACTTAATGAGTATTTAAATAATATACCCTTATCTTACTCTTATACTCTTTATTCTTGTACAGGCACTGTATAAAGCAGCACATAATGTATCAATTGAAAAAAGTATTTATTACTACTGTGTGTGTGCATTTGGATGCAGAGCACAAATTCCGAATATAGGACACCGTACTTGGCTACACATCACGTCACTTTGATGCAGAGGGAGAAATGTACTGTACTTTTTAAATATAAAAAATATTAATATATGAATTATACCTTGATCATTCATGCTAGTTCATAGTACATTACCTAATCTTAAGAGATACATCTTCAAAATGTAAAAATTAATTAGTAAATGTTATAATTAACAATAAACAATACTTTTATTAACCTTAGTTAATGTTGCAAATGGACTCTTATTGTAAAGTGTTTCCATTTCATATAAATCCAAACAGTCATGCTTAAAGATGGGCATCTTTAAATGTCTACACAAAGGCCAGAGCATTGAAATTTGATTAGACACATGTATATTGTATGTATACTCTCACACTTTAATTGCTTACATTTTAGTAGACTTGATTATCTAATCAAAATAACAAAATATGTATTACAGTGACGAAAAAAAGAAAGAACTGAAATCGAATACATTTTTGATTTGTTTGAATGTTTCTGTCAGCATGACGATATGGTTTGCTTTCTCAACTTTGCTGCATAACAAATGCATAAAAGGGACCAGCTGGATATAAACTAATGCAAATAGATGGGAAAAATTGTGACATTAAACATTTGGGTCAGACTTATTTTTTTATTTTTTGTCACATTGTTTAGCCACTTGAGGTACTACTAATGTTAGACAGCTAACACTGCGTTTCTCCATTAATGCAGAATCCAGTCAACAAATTAATTGCTTTATATATGGTAGTGTACTGTATACATACATACTGTCACTATCTGTTTTAAAGGCACAAGATGTAAGATTTTTGGATTAAAATATTTAAAAGCCGCTAGAACATTTTTATATATTTTATATTTTGTTGACTTGTGTACTTACATCATCCTAGATGTTTCTAAGAATGTTTAAATCCAGAGAAAGAGGCAGTTTTAACCAGGACATGGACTGTGTCCGTGCGGCGCCTGTCAGTGACATCATATCCGCGTTACCCTCGGTTTCCGGTTTTATTTTGTAGAAACCATGGAAACACCAAAGACGCTTTAATATTTTACATGTTTTATTAAACAAGGGAACAACTGTTTTGATACATTTATAGACAGAAAACTAATTATTGTTATATAGTTCAACACGTTTAGTCTTATTGTTTGAATCTCGTTTTCTTGATTATGTTAATATGACATTCTAATATCGATCTATTTTACTGCAGTGTGTAACAGTGTCTCACAGCAGCTGCCGAATGAATGCACAGAGTAACGTTATAACATCATTTTCAACACTCTCAAATGTATCTAATATGATAAACAGTGCTTTGTTACCCCACATGTGCTTGATCTGTATCTAAAGTGTCCCGCTCTATGCAGCGCAACCTCACGTCAAAACAAACTCCACGAGGCGTCAGTGAAAGTCTTTATTTCGCCTCTAGAGGTCGCTCTCATACTGTATAATGACAGCGGACCCTTCTCATCTACTCCAGCAAACGACGCAACCCGGAAAAACTATCGCTATGGATTTTTACCGATCACGGATTGTTCCAGAAATCGGTTATCAGTGCCATGAATAGGTAATCGCAGCAGTGGATTGCCTGTTTTTTTTTCCAATGAATTGTTCAGCTTTATGAGAAAGACAAGATGACAAAACATTTTAGGCTTTGCCAAACACATTAAGGCCCGTTAGCTCAACCGAGCGCCGCCGTTGCTGGCCGTGAATTGAGACAGATGCTCTTTGCAGATGTGTGTAGTTACAACATGTACCAGCAGGGGCTAATAGAGCTATATAGTAACCAGCGAAACCTTGACCCATTGAAACAGACATTTGTAAACCATTCATTTAGCTTCTTTGTTCCGTGTTTTGTGTGTAATGGCCTTCGAGATGCCCATAGAGCACTGAAGACACGCTCTCTTCACTCAGTACAGTGAGGCTTTTTCACAGTAAGGTTGATCTCTTGTATTTGGCTTTGTTCGTCCTCACGGTCATTTTAACTTGTGGAGCTACTCAAAGAGAGAGGGAATGTGTGGTGTTGGTGTGCTGCGATGGTGGGGGGTTATAAAGCACATCTGGTTGAGAATGTGGGTGTTTCTCAGAGCAGCTTCCCTTCCCGTACCAGTCAGAGCCGTCGTACGGCTGATTTACGCTCCTCTAATGTCATGGAACGAAAACATGGAAACTGTGCCATAAACAGTGAATTCCTCATAAGTTGAGAGATTATGTTCAGTGTGTAGGGAGGAGGTCCAGCTTTTACGAGAGCATCAGTGCAATGGAGCAGTAAGTGCTGTTATCTCAAGGTGACCCGACGGCTCTCATGCTAAAATACAGTAACTTTCCATTATTTTTTCCTTTAGTCAGGGATACATGTCATTGCCAGTGAGATTGTGTTTATGATTTCACACAGAAAATGTTTTGGTAATGACTTCAGTTGAATGCTTGGCTATTCTGTTTGGGAGGGAGTCAGAAGCAGACGGATGCTCTCTGAGTGTGTGAAAGATTAATGCAAACTCTGGATTACCAGTGCCATTGCAGGCATTACACCAGAGTCTATCGATTTTCCTTCAGCTCATCCGAAAGAAGAAAAGAGAGAGGGCTATTCTCCACAGAGATGCTGCACGTCTGTTTTACCAAGAGGTTCTCCTGTCCATATTCACTCAGCAGCGCTGCTATCACAGGCTGCTCTTCTCTGCCAGTAAGCACAATAAATACTGGAACATTCTTTCTAGTCATGGGCTGGCCAGATTTACAACATGTTGACATTCATGACTGACAGCACAGATATGCTGAAGACCTTGTCACACTGCTGAATCTTCCAACTGCATAAATGGCGAAAGTGTAAGACCACTTTCATATTTCTATATATGAAAAGCCTGTGTGCTGCGTCTCATGAATAGCTTGTACAGGCGGTGTAGGAGTGATGGAGTTGTGAAGAGCTGCGCACTTTAATCTACTCGTTCACAGCCCACAGCGTTCGCACAGGTCTGCATGTTGCCATCCATATAAAGTACATGAGAATTTGAGGTTTTTAGAACGAGTCGTAAAACCCATAGATGTACATTTGCTATGTTGTCTAGTGTTTAGTGAAAGTGAAAGCCTCATACAAGGCCTGGAAGTACTGATCCATAAAGATGATCACCAACCCCAAAACTCTCCAGCCAGACTCAGCCTGGATAAAAAGTGACTGCTAAACAACAGATAGATGTCTGTGGTGTCGTGAACAAGTTAAATACAAATAAACCTGACGTCTTTTGCTGACCCCTGAAAATTGTGCCAAATGTGTGCATCTGCGGGGTTGTGTCTGGCAGCAGATATCTGCTGATGCTTGAAGGTATGACATGATAAATATACAGTTTCCCTTTTGTGTATTAAGTTTACAGACTCCCTGCAGAATTTGTACAAATATACGTTTTTATTCTTAGTACTAAGCTACATAAGATATTTACATATTTCCCTCAAGACAAAATAATAACAAACTTATGCATTACCTCTCAAGCTGTTCAGAAGTTTCCATCCCCTCGGTTTTTAATGTGGTGTGTTTCCTTCTTGAGCATCAGTGAATGTTTGCAGCTTCTGATATGGTTGTGACAGCGCTGATCCATCTCAAGCGGTCCAGTGGAAAAAAATTGCTTGGCCATTTTTTATTTTTTTATGCATATTGGTAAGGTAAAACCACCAGTTTTTAAATGTTTATTTTACTTGGTTTACCCACAGCACAAACTTAACCCAACAACCCAAAATAAGTGGACCTATAAGTCTTAAAATTATTAAAATGGTTTAAATGATTCCAGGATGATTCCAAGAATTTGTCCAAGACCTTCTGTTTCAAATAAATAAAATAATATATATGACGTGAGTACATCATTACTGTTGTACATCTTCATTTTTAGTATTTTCTTTTCAAATATTAATTAAGATTGTTAATATAACTAAATTTAAATAATTTTAAGATTTACTAGGCCCCCTTTTGGAAGTTTGCAGAGTGGTCCTCGGACCCCTGATTGGGAACCACTGTTCATAATTACTGCAAAATACTTTTATACATTTTGTTCATTTGTTATGCTTATGTGTTTGTTCCTCAAAGCACATGAATAAAGTAGATTTTCCCCAGATTTCAAAGTGAGGGGAGGTGGGCATTCTTATAAAGTCTCAAAGCTGAAATGTTCTGCATGTACACTATACTTCTATAGGTACCCCCTGAAAACCACTACGGCTGAGACTCGAATCCTGCCCATTATAAACTGAGATTAAAGTGTAACTTTGAGCATTGCTGTTCATTACATTTGGACTTTAGTTCTTAGTCTAAGGAACAAGAATGTGCAAATTCTTTCAATATGTCCATGTACTAGCTGCTCTTGAGATCAGATTTTGTTCAAAGAGCTCGGACCACCCTGAGCTGATATTGAGGTTTGTGTAAATGTCTATATAACCCAAAATGTGTTGAGCACCATGACATAAAGACGACCGCTGTGGTTCAACCAAGTAAAAAAAAAAAAAGAAGATTTTTTTTTTTTTTTGAGCACTTGAGATGGACTGACCCGAAAAGATGAGTCTCAACATCAAACAATCACTTTTGGGAAGAGGTCAAACGTTCAGAAGATAGATGCTGGAAAACCAGTTGGCAGCTAAACAAGGGACTGATGAAATATCATAAAAGAAAACAAAACAAAAAAATTGTTCTGGATCATCCAGGGAAAGATGGTATTAAAAATCAAGCATGTGCAAACCTTTTCACAGGGTCATTTGTGTAAATTCATTTATTATTTTATCTTGTGTGATGTACATTATTCAGGGCAGTCCTAAATAATAAAATAATAAAATGCAGTTTCTATAACTTCCTCTTTATTTTTTGAATGATGAACATCTTGCAGGTTATGGAGTATGCAAACTTAGTGTATACACTGCAGTAAGAACAGGGAATGTGTACGATCATGAGACTGATGACTGATCAGAACTGCTATTAAGCTCCAATATCCTTTAAAATGATATTTAAGCAGACAAGCTTGAACTGGGAAAATCCTCAGGGTGGGACATTTGTAAAACTCTATCAGAGTAAATGGCTTTTGTGTGTGTGTGTGTGTGTGTGTGACTGCTGATAGATGTTGCTCTAGTTGTGTCAGAGGAGCTGTGGCCACGTTTGGGCAGGTGTGTCTTTGGCTCAGACACGTATCGCCACGAAACAATCAGCTCATTGTGCAACATCTACATTCCAGCCGCCACATGAGCGTCTCAAAGCTGCTGCTCTTCACGTCCATCTGTGAGCCAGCAGCGACTGTGGCCGAACACACCTACATGACTGCTGGCCGGGGGACTCGCTGATTTACTGAATAAACATCCAGTTGATCTGACCTGCTTTCTGTTAAGAGTTCTTGTACTTTAAATTGTGGTTTCACATTACTCGAGTTTATAGTGAGACCTGCTATTCCTCTATCTTTCATGAGTGTTGGATTCTGGGAGTGCCCAAAGAGACTTCAGAGGTATATTTTGTTAGCCCGGGTTGGGTGTCTGGACAAGGTCCCTAAGCTGTTTTATAGTTTAACCAGCCTTGACTTGTTGGATGGTGACATGTATCTGCTGACTAGCAGGATCAGTGCGCTAAGCTGCAGTCTGATGCTTGAAAGGCTTTTGGCATGTGCTGGTGCCTGCGCTTTTCACCCTTGACTGAAAGCATATGCTGCGTACAGTGTTAGCATGAGTTAGCCTGTGTGCATGTGTATGCATATGTGTTAGCTTATGTGTGTGTGTGTGTGTGTGTGTCCGTCCGTGGGTTCCTGGCCATTTCCGACACATCTGGCAGTGCTTGGCTCCTTCAGGTGAATCATGTCTCTTGGGAGGCTGTCTCACTATGTGTGTGTGTGTGTGTGTGTGTGTGTGTGTGTGTGTGTGTGTGTGTGATGGGAGGCTGGCTCACTATGTGTGTGTGTGTGTGTGTGTGTGTGTGTGTGTGTGTGTGTGTGTGTGTGTGTGTGTGTGTGTGATGGGAGGCTGGCTCACTATATGTGTGTGTGTGTGTGTGTGTGTGTATGTGTGATGGGAGGCTGCCTCACTGTGTGTGTGTGTGTGTGTGTGTGTGTGTGTGTGTATATGTGTGTGTGTGATGGGAGAATGACTTCCAGCGTTGTGGCATCTGCAGTGTGGCAGGAAGTATGTGAATCTGTCTCACAGTTAATTCAGACACCACATGCTTTTCTAATTCCACCCCGTCACCCCCCTCAGCCCTTAAAGGGAAACGTCAGAAACAAAATGTGTAATCACATGCAGTTGATGATCTTTCTGTGGTAGTTTGGAGTGGCTAGAGCTAACTGGTTGTGACAGAAGCGAAGGGAAGGCTGAACACGTTCAGGGGAACGGCAGCACAGGTACGTTCAGCTCTGACAGGGCTTCTTTGCATGGCCGACGGTGTTCTCGGGGCCGAGAGCAGCTTTCACACTTACAAGCCTCAACACACATCAGCTGCCTGGGGCGGCGCATGCCTCCGTCTGCGATCAGCAGATAACAACCTAAAACTGCCGCTCTACACCAACAACTTCTACAGAACACCTAAACATTTACTCTTACCTTCAGCTACCAGGATGAAAGCTGAACAATAGATTGGACATAAAAACCCTACTCGTTGTTGTTGAAACGGTTGTCTCTTTCTCTCTCTGTCACAGTTGTGCAGATTGTGTGTGTTAACTGTTTTGGAGGAAAAGGGTCATGGGTGTTACAGGAGAATCAAACAGCGGAGAGAGTTTGTCTCCACCCTAATGAAGAGACGAGAGGATGGAGACACGAAACACCAAATACACCCCCATACTAAAATAAACCAGCTCTGCCCACATCCACACACTCATGCAGACACACCGAACACTGACACCAGGTCACGTGTGTGTGTGTGTGTGATGGTTTACACCTGCAGTTTGGATACACGATTTGTTTCACCATCTACATTACCTTCTAATGAATTATTCTTTAAATTAATAATTTCTCACTGAAATTGAGCTACATTAAGATATTGAACAGGGCTCTACAAAGTCTGTCTTTGCATTTTTTAGCCTCATTTGACGATTTGTGAGTGTTAATTTTGAACCCTGTATGCAACTATTCATAAGCTTCGATCGGGTCACTTTCACCGATGTGCCTAAATATTTTTTCACAGTTGCACACAGTAGTTTGGTGGCACTGCAGAGCCCAGCTGAATCATGTTCAGAGTTTTAATTGCTCTAAAATGGAACACAGTGTTTGGCAGATCCTTCACAGTATTACGATTGTAGATAATGCTTTAACATTTAGTACTCACATATTTCAGGCCTTTACTAGCAACTAAACATGTACCAGTTCCTTCTACTGACGCTAATGTCACATAAATTCTTTATAACACACTTTGAGTGTGTGTTTGGAGAGAGAGAGAGAGAAAGAGACATGAAAGAATGGGTTGTGTGTCACAAAGTGATAGTGTTGCTGACTGCTGTGTGTGTGTGTGTGTGTGTGTGTGTGTGTGCTGATTGAACACTATGGATGGGAATGTCAGTGTTTCTTGTGCTGTGAGGACGGACCGCTGAGCGCATGGGTGTGCAGTGTTTGGCTGGTAATACTGAACGCTGTCCCCTGCTGAAAGATTCCAGAAGCTTCTCCTCCTCACAGGGCTCCTGGGTCATGCGTTTGTCATCATGACCTCTGACCCCTCAGGCCAGCGTGGCAGCAGGAATGTAGGAGATGTTTACGCTGCTGAAACTGATGGAGTCCAGGTGGCCGTTTCAATTCCTCCATTCGCTCTCTCTCTTTCTCTTTCTCTGTATTGGTCGGTAACTCCCTCTTTTCTGCTTGTTATTTGTTTTATATGGATCAAACACGTAATGTGTGTGTATAACAGCTCACGGTTTCAGTTGTTGTTTTGACAACAGCATTTTCAGAGGCAAACGTTTATGATGAATGTATATGGACGAGAGGAAGTGCAGGCATTGTCAGCGAGCCTTTGGCAGCGCGTGTGTCCCACCTTCGCGATGATGGTCCATCTCTCTCGCCATCATTCATCTGCTGATGGCTTTTTGAAGTGCTCTCTAACTTCTGGAAAGTTTTCCACCTCCCCCCTCTTTTAAAAGGCCATTAAACTGTGTTGTAATGCAAACGGTAATTCTAAAGAGACCAAACAGGTGTCCGATGTGCAGGCAGCGTGTCTAATGTAGCTATTACATGGACAACAGCAGATTATCATAAAAGCATCTCTCCTTAATGTGGACTGGACTGATCAATAGCAGACTGGCGATGAGACGTACACACACACACACACACACACACACACACACACACACACACACACACACTGCAGACTGGAACTGATATTTGCTGTACTTTATTAATCCTCTCTCGTGACCTGAGCTGATTCTACACACACACACACACACACACACACACACCAAGTGTTGATGAAGCCGTGTTTCACTGTCACTTTGTGCTTGACAGACGTTTGTTGTTCTGCTCATCTGAATAGAAGCAAATTCCAGGGTTTGGCTTTGGATTAGGGTTAGGGTCAGATTTTACGTTATCCCATTTACCTTTGCTCTGCCTCTACACACATCTGTCTGTGCTTTGCCTGGGGCTCGTTCTGTGAGCGCAGAGAAGAGAGAGGTCAGAGGTCACACAGCTCCTCCACAACCATCTGACGTAACATCTCTCTGAAAGTGGCATGGGTGTCGGATTTGAATACGAGGACTTCTCATGGCTGCCGTGGCCTCCAGCTTGTTCAAAGGCAATATTTTTAGAGCCACTATGAGATAGAAGCTGCTCTTCGCTGCTCTCTGTGTTTTTGAAGTACTCTCTGCAGGCACAAAGCTTTTACTCGTACCTTTTTGGATTAAAACGATCCTCATTAAAGCACTATGAGGCTTTTCATCCTTTCAGTGGCGTGAGGGAAAGCTTATTTAACATGCTTTATTGAGTTTGTAGCTGCGGAGATGTGTCATGTTTTTCTGCACAACAGAATCACTGAAATGTAATTTTAAGTTAAGTCACTTCTTTGCAATAATCAGTGAAATGCTCTGACTGTACCATGACAATTACGGAGAAGATTTATTTTTTAATTTCTTTGAATTAGTTATAGTTATATATATATATATATATATATATATATATATATATATATATATATTATATTAGTTATATATATATATATATATATTATATTTTATAATATAGTTTTATATATATATATATATATATATATATATATATATTTATTTTTTTTAAATTTTTTATTTATTTATTTATTTTTATTTATTTATTTTTTTTTGAGAGAGAGAGAAACGGTCAGTGCTCAGTAGAGGAGTGGGAGAGTTGAGTTTATGCAGATTAAAGTTTTCTGTCATAATTTACTCTCTCTGGTGTCGTTCCCAACCTTTCTTTCTTTCTTCTTCTTCTTTCTTGCCTGAATTTAATGCAATGGCAGTGCAACATTGTGCCAACAATAAAAGTGGCAAGAGTTTCAGCCCGCTGATCATTTCCTAAGTGCTCTGACTGGTTTTGGTGAAAAACAACATGATAGTTTACAAAAAATATTTAGGCAATTTTACAGTACATTTATTGCATTATTTCTTTTTGCGTTCCACGGAAGAATGAAAGTCATACAGGTTTGGAATGACAGAAGAGGGAGTAAATGATGACAGAATGATTTTTGGCTGAACAATCCCTTCAGTGTTTGAGTATGAACGGTGTGTGTAAACAGTGTTTATTTTAGCTGTATCTCTGTACAAATAAACTACTGTATAACAAAAAAAAAAAAAAAAAAAAATTAAACCAAGATCCCCAAAACAAAATCTTTTTATTGTTTCTGAAATTGTAGTTGATAGTCATATCACAATGTTTCTGATCAGCACAGCCTTATTCTAAATTTGTTTGTAGAACACTGTAAAAAATTATTTTCATGATTTGTCATCATAACATTTTTTCTTTTGTCAAATCAACTTATAATTAATGTAGTTCAGATAACATAATATTTTGAGTTTTTGTTGATTACACCAATCAGCGTCATTGTATTAACTTACATTTTTAATTTCAGTGAACTCAAAATTGTAAGGCAACCTTACTTTTTTAAGTTAAACCAACAATTCTTTTTTACAGTGAAGCTGAATGTAATTTAAGTTGATTTGGGCAAAAATCTTTAGATAAACAGTCCATGCGCTTTAATGGTACCTCAGTTTTTTCTTTAATAAAATACTTTGATATATTTACCAAAACTGTACAGCACGTTATGTAGAGTACTGTACAATCACATCAAGCTCATCAAATTCACCGTGACTGTTGTTTACACACCAAATGACCAAATGCTTGCAGTTCAATACCGAGCTTTAATTCGATGACGTTTTTACTGTTGCTGTGTAAAAACATTCTTGTATGTTGTAGATGAAGCGATTTGTGTTTGCATGTGAAATGGAGTCACTGTTAGCAGGAGGGAATCTGCCAGTATGAGCCGGTGCTCGACTCCAGACCGCAGCCTGAGGGAAAAGATCAGCAAAACGAATTCTGTCTTTAAAAAAGCTATCTTACAAACAGCAGCACTGCAATCCAGCCAATTTCTGCATGTTGATTTGATAAGCATCCTCTGGGTCTCGCTGCACGACTGAGGGCTTCCCATGTGTGACTTCATAAAATTTGCCTCTTACAAATAAAGCTTTGATCTCCTGTAAGTAATACAGATTTAACTGAATATTTCAGGCTATATTAGCTACACAGTAATAGTTCCTGCCATTTTGCTTGTTGTAAATTTGTAGTTAAAGGAGAAGAGATGCCCACTCAGTCATCTGTCTCTGAGCGTCAAAGAAGCAAAAACCTGTTAAAACCTGCTCTGTAATGGATTAAACGCTGCATGTTTTTACCTGCTGTGTAATTGGTGTATTAAAATGTCAAGTGACTGCACCGAATGTAATATCAGCTCAATAGATATAAACTTCACAGACTGATTGTCATACATTGCGAGACACAATTACCAGAAATTTGCATTTAATGAAATGTTTTTTGAATTCAAGCGCATTCAGCGTTCAGTGAAAATCCTTCATGTCCTTCTAACCATGAGTACCAATGACCAACCGATTTACTAGAGAACATACAATTTTCAGGTAGTTTGGAACTGAAAAGTTTGTGTTTTATTTCTGTATTTAAAGAGGACATATGACAACCGAATCGCTGCAAAGAAGAATCTGTTGAAACACAATTCTGGCGAGCAAAAGGCATAACTTGCTGGGATTGATCAGAGGCTGTTAAAGCGCGCACACACACACACACACATCCAGTATCCAGTGCTTGAGTGTGTCTTGTGCTGGGCTGCATTGATTTAATGCATTACTCAAACTGCTGGAGAGAGAGAGAGCAGAGGTAGAGAGTCTCTCCTGACTGCATTAGGAGCCTCCAGCCTTTGTGATTCCTTTTGATCAAATCTCTGTGAGAGACGCGTGTCATGCCCTCTTCCAGCCAGCTGTGAGGGGACTGGCCCGCCACCCAGTGGGGGAGGTGTGTGTGTGTGTGTGTGTGTGTATGTGTGTGTGTGTGTGTGTGTGAGTGAGAGAGAGAGAGAGATCTCCTAAGGTGAGAGGCAGAGAGTACGGCGGGTAGGAGGGTCTCATTCCACTCCCCAGCGCCCAGTTCCTGCACACACTCATCCTGGACGCTTTAGAGCCGCTCACACACTCACACGGGCCTGTGGACGAGCGGCGCGTTTGTCGATTGCAGGAGAAAGTGTGTGTTGTGTGGGTGAGTGTGACTGAACTGTGAGTGATGGATCTCTCGCAGTAGAACGTAGAACTTGTACAGACAGGAGCTGCTGGAATGGCAAACTGCTCAGAAACACTGGAAACTTCAGTCTGATCAAAATGTCTGAGGTAAGAAGTTTAGTTTGGGTTCAAGTCTTTCTTAGAGAATTTAAATAAGAACAAAAGTGGATTGTGAGTTATATGCAGACGATGTTACAGTGAGAAAAATATGCTTTTTTTTCTGTGTGGTGCTTTCACTGAATTGGCAACTTTTTTCTGTGTTGGTCATTTATTGGTGTCCGGGACAAAAATTTGCTAAACTGTGCATTTACATATGAATCAATTTATAAAGAGTTTTTTTTTTTTTTTTTTCATTAGTAGATCAATTTGCTAGCTAGATCTTTCAGAAGAAACTTTATTGTGCTGTTCAGATGGGTGTGATATGTCTTCACAAGTGTGTGAGTGTTTGTTGGTTGTCCGCTGGAATGTAATTCAAGACAGGAGTAATTCTCTGCCACAGACATAATGCTGGATGAATGTTTGTGTGAGGAACGCTTGTTTAATCTGAAGACCAATGTTAAAGACACATTCATTGTAGAGACTCAACGAAAGATTTTTTTTTTACGGAACAACAGGAGTCCAATTCTTTTTTCTCAATTCCACTTTCTGGCAGTTTTAAGAGGTCCTCTCGCTGCTCTCTCTCTCTCTCTCTCTGTCTTTGTGCTAATGGTGACGAGTTAGTGTCCCAAAGTGGGACTAAGACCCTGTTACTGGGCGGGCAAACACAGTTAATGGCCTTGGGGTGTGAAAGCTTTGTGTGTGTGTGTGTGTTCATTAAGCTCATGTTGATCTGTCATTGTTGTTCGCTGCTACAGGCCTGTGTTGTGAGATCTGACAGTGATACTCTTTCCGTTAGAGATTCCTTCACCGCTATGCTCATTTTCACCACACGCTGCAGCTTTTCTCTCTTCATATACCTGCACATCGATATTCTACACTTTTGTGGTCCTATAGGAGAACTACTGACTTGTACATCTTCTCAAAATAATAATTGTCTGATATTATGTGACATTCAGTCAGTATTTTAATTATGACCTTTGGGTTGAAGTTTACACATTAGCAATAAATACAGAGTACATTCATGCATTTTACAGTTGTCATAATTTTTATAAATGTAATTATTTTTTGATCATTCAAATTCAAAATAATATGCTGCATCACTGCTGTAGTGTATTTAATAATGCAGTCAGCCATAAAGCTGGATTATTTAACTGTTAGGGAAAACATGAATTAGCATGTTTGTATAGAATGCCATGTAATACAAACACAGTAAAAATTCTCACATAGATTTCATAAAGAGGAATTTTATGAACAGAATAATGATAGAGTTATGGAAAATGAACAGCACATAAACCAGCATAAGTAAACATTTAATATTCATTCAGAAATTGAACACTCAACACTGTTTGGCATAACATAATGCATCAAGTATTTTTATTCTGAAAGGTATCATGTGCTTTCCATTGACTCTTGTGATGTATATGCATTTGTATGTGCATTTTCAAATGTCGCTCTCTCTTTTTTTGTGTGTGTGTGTAAGTGCCGGTGTGTTTATTTAAGGTTTGAGAAAAAATAACTGATGTGATTATTGTGGCTGTTGCCCTCTGTTATCTCTATACAGGATTTATGCTAAAATGTAAATAATTAATATGAAATTACATCTTTATCAACCTCACTGTATGTGTTTGTGCCTAGAGGAGTACTTTATATCATGTATGTATGTATATACACTGGGGTCCAGTCTGAGACCACTAGAGAAAAATTTTCTAATTGTATTTCTTTATTTAATTAATTGTTTATTTAATACAAAATTAACATTACAGCATTACCTGAATAAATGTTGAATTAAAAATGGACATGAATTTGAGAATGTCTCAATAACACGTGTCTCTCTTTTGGTTTAATGACAGCAGGACTGGAGCTACTGTACGTAAACAAAACCTAATGATCATGTTCTCCAGCTTGAGAATATTCCAAAGAGCATCCTAATAAATATATAGAGATACACGCATATATGTAGAAAGATACACACATGTATGTTTACACAGACACATATATACAAGCATATTTTTATTACAATATATATATATTTAGGAGAACATTAACAAGTTAAAGTATGAAACAGAGCATAATGGCGTGTTTGTGATTAATTAATATGTGCAATATGTTTAAGCTCAGTGACATCATTATTGTGTGTTTTTGGACAGGCTATTTGCTGCACGGTGGTGAACTGCAACTGTGACAGTTTCAAACCTGGTAAACTGAGGCGGCGACTCTGTGAACACTGTAGGCACGGCTGGGTCGCCCATGGTGAGTTTCACATGCTATAGAATATTACATTTCACACAGACGTTTTTCACACATCTTTAAACCAGATTTTAAGACTCTTCACTGTCATCTCTCTCTGTCTTTCTGCCTCTATTCTGTGTTCAATACAAGTTAAGCTCAATCTACTAAAAATGTTTATTACCTTAAAATAATTTCAACATGTCTTAAAAATGGTCTTAAAAAAATTCTGTTTCTGTTACACTGAGACACTTAAAAAAGAAATGAATGGGGCCAATTTATAAAAGCTAAAATTCTGTTTCAAAAGTATAGCGACAAGACAAAAAAACAATGTGCGTGTCAAAATGATTTTTATTGAGGAAAAAAATGCTTCCTAACCTTTTCTTGGTAAATTTATTTACAAATTGTTTACAAATTGGTTTCCATAAAAATGTGATACCTACAACAACCATAAAAATTATTTTACAAATGAAATTAGCAACTGTACAGCTCAAATAATACACAACTTTTAACTGAAGTGATATTATAAAATTATAAGCTTCACATTTCTAGTTTTAAATCCTCAAAGAATACATTGTGGTGGTCATCAATATTATTCTACAAATGCTGATGTTTGAGTTTAACTTGTTGAACCTTAAATATTCCTTTAATAAACATGAAAGAAAGAAAGAAAGAAAGAAAGAAAGAAAGAAAGAAAGAAAGAAAGAAAGAAAGAAAGAAAGAAAGAAAGAAAGAAAGAAATCTGCTCATTATAAATTAATTTAGACCTTAATATTGCTTTTCTGACGTTAACGCTATGTGGCATAAATGGACAAATCGATGGCCAGTTTAGAATCCCAGTATATTTTTTGTTGTAATTGTTTTTGTTTGTAGATGATAATCATTTACAATATTGTCTGTAATTTCTCAGCCATGCACATAAGCATATATATACAAACACACTTTTATTAAATACATATGTTATAACATGTTTATGATAAACATCTTTTAAAATTTGTACAAATGCTCACTGAAAGCCACACCTTCTTCAAAAATAAAAAAAATAAAAAAGAAAGAAAGAAAGAAAAAAAAATCCAGATACACACATTCAGAAGTACTGCCATGAAACACAAAGAGATGCTTTGTTGATTTCTGCACGTGGGATGTAAACTGGTGTCTGTTTTGCTGAATTGCAGCTCTCAGTAAGCTGAAGGTCCATCACATGTACCAAGGAAGCCAGGTGGAGATTGTTCACTCCAATGTGGTGTTTGATATCTGTAGTCTGATGCTTTATGGGACGCAGGCAATTCCAGTGCGTCTCAAGATCCTGCTGGACCGACTCTTCAGCGTCCTTAAGCAGGAGGAGGTTATTCAGATCCTAAATGCACTGGACTGGACTCTCCAGGACTACATCCGTGGTTATGTCCTGCAGGTGAGCTGCTAGCAATCTGCTCCTTTCACTCGACTCACACTTGAAAACCTACTTCAATTTGAGAGGTATAATTACAGTTTTGTTACACTTTTCCTCAAAAATCCAGTGGTGAGCCACCGAGATTTCTTCATTCTATTTGCTTATCAAGTATTCAGGTGGCTGAATTAAATTCATGCTAGTTCCTCTAGTGGAGAATGTAAAGTTAAAGCCTCTTCAGACCTCCAGATGAATGCTGTATGATAAAATATTTATTCTGGTTACAACATGAAGCTGCTGCATGACTTTCAAAGCCTGCTGGCACTCAAGAGTAATTACAGGCGGACTGAAAGACTTGCCCGACTCCCCTCTGATCTCTCCCCTCCCCTCCTACTTCGACAGGGAAACCCGCATCATCTAAATGAAGAAAAATTACGCTCCAGAATGTATCACTCTGCTGCGGTAATTAGACCTCTCAAGTCCACATGCATTAGATGTATGGACGACTTGTTATTTAGTAACTCTGTCAATCTGTCAGAAGTTATGGAGTATTTTAGGGTCCCAGTACAGGACATTTGTTAGTTTAGAATTCATAATGCAAATGATATTCCTTGTGTGTCTAGGATGTGGCCGGTAAGGTTTTGGACCGCTGGGCCATAATGACCTTTGAAGAGGAGATCGTAACGTTGCAGCAATTCCTGCGTTTTGGAGAGACCAAGTCCATCGTGGAGCTCATGGCCCTGCAGGATAAGGAGGGACAGGCTGTTGTTGTTCCGACCCCTAGGACCAATTCTGACATCCGCAGCTTCATTGAAAGCAGTACACAGCGCTCTGTGCGGCCGCCCGCTAAAGCAGAAGCACCCAGTTGTAGTAACGGACACCATTTTGAGACGCTAGTGAACAGTATGGCTCTCATGCTGCCACTGCAACTGCTGAATTCTGTTCCACCATTGCTGAGCTCCAGTACTGAGTCCAGCCACCAGGAGGCACAAATGAGACACGAGACATCAGAACTAGGTCTTGACAACACTGCTCCGTTCGACACGGGCCCTGTGAGAGCAGAGGTGCTGCTGGACACACAGTCTCCAAAGATGGAGTCGGAAGAGTTTAATGTGAGTGAAAACTCTTCTCCCTCCACGCCTTGTACGTCCTCCATCACTTCTGAAATCACACACATGTCACCCGAGAACAAGATGCGGTGTGCAGAGAAGAGCGGATCCTTGAAGAAGGGCCGTGTGTTCTGCAGTGCCTGTGAGAAGACCTTCTATGATAAGGGCACGCTGAAGATACACTATAATGCCGTTCATCTGAAGATCAAACACAAGTGCACCATTGAGGGCTGCAACATGGTGTTCAGCTCTTTACGCAGTCGAAACAGGCACAGTGCGAATCCGAACCCACGGCTGCACATGCCAATGAACCGCAATAATCGCGACAAGGACCTGCGGGGCGGTCTGAGCCCAAGGCAGGAGGACGAGGCCGAGGGTGAGAAGAGAGAGTTCGCCTCCATCCCAGAGAGCAGGACTGTCTCAAGTTTCATCATCCGCAACTCTGAGCCCAAACTACACGGCTCTTTATCCGGCATGAGCCAGAGCGGAATCCTCTTTCCCAACCTAAAGACTGTGCAGCCCGTGCTTCCCTTTTACCGAAGCCTGGTGACCCCAGCCGAGCTGGCTCATACGCCGGGCAGCTTGCCCTCCCTCCCGCTGCTGTCCTCCTCTGTGCCCGTCAGCACCAGTCACGTGCAGACCGACACGGAGCCGGTGCCCAAGAAGAAGTCTCGGAAGTCCAGCATGCCCATCAAAATCGAGAAGGATGAGCTGGCAGCAGAGGGCATGTCCGAGGAGGAGACTCCGCCCCTCAGCCCCTGTACAGACACAGAAAAGTGTGACATCAGCAGCATGGGGCGTGAACCTGTGGACTGTGATGTTCTTCTCCGATCCACCCCCAACTCCCAGGACACAGAATGGGACAAAATGACTCAGGAGGACAGTCGTATCATCTCACCGTCTTCTCCTTCTCTCTTTCACACTAAACGGAATGATGAGAAAGAAAGGGAGTCCTCAAAATGTGAAGAACCAACATGCAGTTCACGGCCAGACCAACCCTGCAGCCACCGACCGGCCCATTTCACACACAGCAGTGAAAACTGTGCAGACGGCTGCAGTGACCCAGAGACCATATGTACAGATGATAAGGAAGAGCAGTCGCACCCTTGTGAGATCTGCAGCAAGACATTTAAAAACCCTTACAGTGTCAAAATGCATTATCGAAACGTGCACTTAAAGGAGATGCACATGTGCACAGTGGATGGCTGCAATGCTGCTTTTCCTTCCCGTCGCAGCAGAGACCGGTAAGATGGTTAGGCTTGAGAGAAATGAATGTGTGTGTAATATATTACACCAGGCAGTTATTTAAAAACACATGATGACAGTTTTTGTGTTGATGCATTAGGACTAAGAGTCAGGTCCGGCTCCAGCTTTGAGAAAGGTGGGCCAAGTGATATTCCTGGTGGGCTGTAGTTTATACATTATTTTATTTTTTTCCCCGCAACAAATTTTATAACTTTATTTTACAACAAAAGGGGCAGGTCTTAAAAGGTACTCTATATATGAACTCAAAGGGCTCAACACTAGGGAAGTTACTGGTTACTTGCCCTGCCAAAAAACATTGTATTTTAATAAATAATGTTAATAGACAAGTAAACAGTCAGTAACAAACTAAGAACGGATGAACAAATTTCATGCAATAGCACAAATAAATACAATAAAACAAAGATACAAATGAAACAAACAGTTTTCAGGTAAGTCTAACAGTATTTAGGTATGAAATACTATAATGTATAAATCAAATATATATTAATCCTATTAATGCTAAAGAAGTTATTCAATCAAGAGCAGATTTAAGGAGATTTTTTTAATAAATATTTTATTTTGTTCTTTAATTAAGTTTAATAACACAAGACAGCAGCAGGTATATCAAGCTACTGTCACTTTAAGAAAAAAGGCAGGGATCTGACACACATCAGATTTTCTTCCAACTGTTTGGGTTCATTAACATTCATTTACGTGCTATAAGACGCATTAGAGAATTCTGTTCGGTAATGGTGCGTTGACTGAGACGCAGCTCTCTGTGAGTGCACTTTGTGTGTAAGAGCACAGAAAACAGCGCACACAGAGAGCTGTGTCTCAGTCAACGCGTGAGTTTCTTTCACGTCTTCTTACGCTTAAACTGTTTAAAATCATTTGAATGTTTATGAAGACCACAGTGGTCATGTTCAATAATGCTTACTAGTTTCTAAATAACAAGTGGATTTTTTATACCAAGTGGCTGAAAAGCATGATCTCCTTCAAAATCTGGAGCTGAACTGAACATCGCACCAATTTTGCAATTGGTCATTATTTGGAATGGGGCCACGGTGGGCCTGTAGAGCCGGGCCTGCTAAGAGTTTAAGACTCATTTTATTCATTAAAAAAAGTTAGAAACAAATGCATGTTGGTTTTCTCTTCAAACGTTTTTGCTTTTAATTCTCTAGACACAGTGCAAACCTGAATCTGCACCACAGGCTGTTGACCAAAGATCATTCAGGAACATCTTCTCTCCGCAGAGAGCATCCAGATCTCCCTCACAAAGAGCCCCTCAGTCAGATGTCTGTCATCCTCAAAGGGAGTCACCGTACAGGCCTCGTCTTCCCCATGAGTAAATCACTGGAAAGAGCAACTGAGCCAGTAGAGGGTGCTGCAGAGAATGAAGCTGTATTGGACCTGAGCACCAGAGGAAGCGCCCACTCATCCTGGGACTCAGACATGGGCAGTGAGGAAGGGCTCCCTCTAGAGGACAGCGACGAGAGCTGCGACGGGCTGAGTGTCGGAGGGGCCGCGTCTCCACCTTGCCTCAGCCAGCAGTCCCACAGCTTATCACCC
Source organism: Megalobrama amblycephala (assembly GCF_018812025.1). NCBI lineage: Eukaryota > Metazoa > Chordata > Actinopteri > Cypriniformes > Xenocyprididae > Megalobrama > Megalobrama amblycephala. The sequence continues at coordinate 547,471 of NC_063062.1, forward strand.
ATCACTTGCCATCTCTGTCAGAAAGTTTACAGCAACAAAGGCACATTCAGGGCTCATTACAAAACAGTGCACCTTCGCCTCCTTCACAAGTGCAAAGTTCCAGGGTGTGACACTACATTCTCCTCTGTTCGGAGCCGCAACCGACACAGTCAGAATCCAAATCTACACCGTAACCTTACGATGAATACCTCCCTCAGTCAGGAGTAGGACACACACACACACACACACACACAGAGCCATATTCTCCTAAATATACATACTCAGAGATTCACTCTTAACAATTTGGGTTCATAAGCACTCTGGTCATTGTACTGTACAATCAAGCACAACTGGAAGGACAATCATATTTATAATAAACCCTGATGTCTTTTACCTTTTTATTGTTAAGATATGTTTTCATCTCTACCGTAATATCTACTTGAGGATCTTTACTTATATTTATTGATTTTTTTGAGAGTAGGACAGAAAGACATATGCCTAAAATGACTGAAGAAATGACAAAGCAAAAGACTGAAGAGACAGTGATGCTCGCCAACACACAGGAAAGCACATGCAAAATCATTTTAATCACCTTTAGAGATCCTTAAAAACAATTAGTGCTGTTATACAGTATGTTTAGTCCCTCATTTTTTATCCAAAGCTACATAAAAATGATGTTGTGTTTTTTTCTTCTCTGCACTTATCCACTGAGGGGACACATTTCTCCTCATCATGAGACTGGGACAGAACATTGATACAGCACGACTACAGCAGATTAGAGAAAGAGCGAGCGAGCACTATCGAGTACTGGCGAGAGAGTGATTAGAAGCCTGAGCTGTTTGAAGGTGCAGGACTCGCATGTGCTGCAGGCAGTTTTCTGGTAATACATTTGTGTTTGCTTGCTGTTCAGATTTGTTTTTATTACAAAAGATTTAGTGAAGTTGATAGATTGTGTTGCCATTTCAATCAATATGCTCTTTAAAGAGACTGTTGTGTTCTTGTTGAGTAAGTTATTGTATGTATGTTTTATTTTAGGGGCCAAGCACCTGCAGTGTTTGTTCGTTTTCTTCTCATGTCATGGGAGTCTGTGACGTCCCTAGAGCACATTTGGGGTCTATCACTTAAACTCTATACCACAAAAAAGTTCAAATTCTCACTTTTCTTTTGCCTTTAACTATTCAACCATGCGGCTTAGCTACATAATTCTTTGTGATGAAATGCATTATTTCGGCAGGACTGGCTTTGTGTTCTCACTCTATTCTTGTTGTGAAATTTGAAGAAATCAGTGAAATCTGTCTTACTGTTATTTCAGTCTGAATCCTTGCTGTCACAGTCATTTTTACAATTGTTACATTAAATAATGCTATATCCTATTAAATTGACTTGTAACTCCCGCTGTCGTGCTTGGCCCCTTAATTGCTGCTTGCAGCTATATTTGCTATAGTTGTTATTCTTGTGGAAACCAAAGATTCTTGAGCAACAGAAGAGTAAAACTGCTCACATGGACACACCAGGGTCCTTGTAAATGCTGAAACACAGGTTGTCCTAAAAGCCTGAAGATTCAGTTTTGTAATACATTTGCATCAGTTTAACAAGATGTTGCTTTATAATGAGCATGAGGAATTAGTAAAGTCACAGGATCATACTAGTGAAGGGTTAGGCTGAGGTCAGCAAATGAAGATTTTCTGATGCTAATACATCTGTTTGTGAATCAGAGCTCAACAAAATGACTCTTACAATGGTAGAGCGAGAAGACTCCCACAAACACACACAAACCTGTGGACATTTATTCCTCTAACTTTTAACTTTGCTTTATATGTACAATCTTTTGTAACCACCCCCCACTACCACCAAAAGTGTATGGTGAGATGTGATAAGCAGGGTTATCAGGATTATGACACCAATCTAATGCTAACCCACAGTCATTTATTTGTGTTCCATCATTTTTGTTTGCGTTAATAAACAATCTAAAAATATCAGTACATGTATACTTTTATTCATAAACCTAGTAAAGCAGGGAGAAACAAATGAAATATAATTTTTGGTTCTTTTCTGAGCTATGTGTGGTTTAACAATCACGTAATGACAAGCATAACATTTTGACAAGTTCTGTATTCCTTAGCAGAAAAAAACCTGACATCAGACAAGTACTGCATTACAGACGTCTGTGCTGTGACCTCGTTCACTATAACATTTGTTTATTTCGCAGACATTTTTTATCCAAAGCAACATACACTGTTGATTTTCTTTATTTGTCATTTGCACAGTTTACACCGGGTTCACTGAAATTCCTGTAAATAAGCCCAGATTACAGGACATGAACAACAGATATGGCATATGTGAATAAAAGCAAAAAAATGCAGTATACATATGGCATAAAACGTAGAAACTTCTCTACCCGCACTCTCAGTCTCACATGCACTTGTCTGTGACAAGCAACTGGAAATGAGCTGAAGTCCATTAATGTGTGTTTCGAATGTAGCAAGTAAAGCAGTATGACTGTGATCATGGGTCAGGAACATAAAATACCAATGATAAGGAAAACAGAACTTCTGTTGAACTGATCACAGCACAAATCTCATATCAGGTAAAGTTGTTACATTTTAAATGTTATAAAACTTTACAATTTATTAATTACAGTATTTTTGCCCTAACAATAATTGTTTTTGTGTGTTACTTTTTCCATTTTTCATTTTAGACCACAGCATTTCATCTAAAAGGTCAATCTGAGGCAGGTGTAAAGTAAAAATTAACAAATGCTGTGAAAACATACCAGCATTTTGCTAGTGGCATGTGTCAGGCATAACTGTGTGATTGTGCATGGTGAAATTTTTATATTTTACTTAATATTTTTCTTTTCATGTTAAACAAATAGGCTATCTACAAAGTCTTATTTCTGATATATATATATATATATATATATATATATATATATATATATATATATATATATATATATATATACATACAGTACAGTCCAAAAGTTTGGAACCACAAAGATTTTTAATGTTTTTAAAAGAAGTTTCGTCTGCTCACCAAGGCTACATTTATTTAATTAAAAATACAGTAAAACACAGTAATATTGTGAAATATTATTACAATTTAAAATAACTGTTTTCTATTTGAATATATTTCATAAAGTAATTTATTCCTGTGATGCAAAGCTGAATTTTCAGCATCATTACTCCAGTCTTCAGTGTCACATGATCCTTCAGAAATCATTCTAATATGCTGATTTGCTGCTCAAGAAACATTTAATGTGTACAATTGTACAAAATATTTGTGTACAATATTTTTTTTCAGGATTATTTGATGAATAGAAAGTTAAAAAGAACAGTGTTTATCTGAAATCTAATCTTTTGTAACATTATAAATGTCTTTACTGCCACTTTTGATTGATTTAATGCATCCTTGCTGAATAAAAGTATTCATTTCTTTAATTTCTTTCAAAAAAAATAAAAATAAAAATTCTTACTGACCCCAAACTTTTGAACGGTAGTGTATAATGCTACAGAAGCTTTGTATTTCAGATAAATGCTGTTCTTTTGAACTTTCTATTCATCAAGGAATCCTGAAAAAAAAAGAACACAACTGCTTTCAACATTGAAAATAATCATAAATGTTTATTGAGCAGCAAATCAGCATATTAGAATGATTTCTGAAGGATCATGTGACACTGAAGACTGGAGTAATGATGCTGAAAATTCAGCTTTGATCACAGGAATAAATTACTTTGTCAAATATATTTAAATAGTACACAGTTATTTTAAATTGTAATAATATTTCACAATATTACTGTTTTTTACTGTATTTTTAATTAAATAAATGTAGCCTTGGTGAGCAGACGAAACTTCTTTTAAAAACATTAAAAATCTTAGTGGTTCCAAACTTTTGGACTGTACTGTGTATATCAGATTCCATATGTAATTGCTACCAAATGACCATTTTGTTTGTAGCAATCTGGCTCCACCTAGTGGCTCATGACACACTGACACACTATTTTGTTCAGTTGTTTGAACAGTGGGTCCGAATCCACACATAAGAAAGGCGGGCACGAGTTTATAAAGAGTTTGTGGATGAAGTTTAGGTTATGGTTTGGGGAAAAGTTTCCCTTTCTTAAAATTACTCTTCTGTGTCATAACTGCAAGGAACGACTCATGTATTGGCCATCCCAGGAGCTTTTTATGCACTCAAGATGTCCATTAGGACTTGACAGAATTTTCAATGTTTTTTTGTTTTTTTTGTTTTTTTCATGATCCCAGTAAAGATGTTGGTTATAAATTAAACCACATATGAATGGGCCAAATAGATTAGGTTTTAGACAGAACCGATGAAAACAGGTAAGAGCATTAGTTATTGCATTTAAACATTTAAAGATAATATGCTTTATGAATGAAGCTTCATATTTCTCATTTTCTCTACTGAATGAAGTTGCAAGGGAGGAGACGATAGAAAATAAGGCAGACATTGTGTGGGTAATGTTTGTTTTTTAAATTATGTTGTTATTTTGATTATTACTGATACTCTGTTAGGTTTGCTCATATAATCTTCATAAGATATTGGTTTAGAACCTGATTAAGGTCTATGAAGCTCACAACACATTTGTTTATGACAATAAAATAAAAATAAAAATTATTCAGTCTTTATACACTTCAGTTAATAAGACATTTGCTGTCAGTTAAACAACTTTATTTAGTGTACTAATGCTGTAAGTTCAGAAACACTACAGCAAACTCTTGACAGTGAATGTCAATTTAGACAATAGTAAATTTATTTAAACAAACAACCCAAATTATAGATTGGTACTGTATTGTTGACCTTTGAAATTGATTCAGTCTTCCCTCCACTAGTCAGCTTTATCTACATAGCACTATACAGATTGCTTCAAAGCAGCTTTACAGTAATTGTAAGTAATTGTACATGAAGACAAAATTAACATTTGACTGAAACAAAACTCCAAAAGATTTAGGTCAGCGGTTGGCAATTAAGTTTGGCATTGGACCAAAAAACATTTTCGCCACTAGATGGCGGGCCAGAATATAGTCAAAGGATAATTTAAGAAATTAATTGAAAAATGCAACTAGAATTGCCTGTGACAGACTGTAACAGTGTCTTTTGTAACTGGTATTGAGCTACTGTCACGGTAAATCACAGAGACGAACAGACAGATCCAAGTGCAGGGTATTTAATGGGTAATCCAAAGTCGTATATCCAAAAACAGGCAGGGGTCAACATCCACAAAGCAGTCAAACAAGAAACAAGAAAACAAACAAAGAAACTGGTGACCTGAACTGAAAACTCCATGACTAAAGCAGAAACAAACAGGGTATAAATAGACAGATACTGATGAGGAAACACAAAACAGCTGGGTGTAATGACATGGGATAATTGTCCGGGAAGTGTGTTATGGGTAATGAAGTCCAAGGGGTGAAAACAAGAGTCCGGGATGGAGTGCCCTCTAGTGGCTGATAGGGCACTCTAACTAGTGATCATGACACTACCCCCCCCCCCCCTCCCCCCTCTCAAAGGAGCGGCTACCAGACGCTCCACCAGACAAAAAAAACAAAAAACAAAAACACAAAAAACTCAGGAGGGAGGTGGACAGGAGGAGGATCAGGGGGAGGGATGGCGGGCCAGGTCCAGAGTCCCCAACTGAAGGCCAGGGGGGAGCTGGAGGAACAGACCATGGGGGCTCCCTGATGGTCGGGGTCCTGGCTGAATGCCAGGGCGGCGCTGGAAGAACTGACCAGGTGGGTTCCAGCAGGTCTGGAGTCCTGCCTGATTGCCAGGGCGGTGCTGGAGGAACTGACCAGGTGGGCGCCGGCAGGTCTGGAGTCCTGGCTGATTGCCAGGGCGGTGCTGGAGGAACTGACCAGGCGGGTTCCCGCAGGTCTGGATTCCTGGCTGATTGCCAGGGCGGCACTGGAGGAACTGACCAGGCGGGTTTCAACGGATCAAACGGCCTGGGCAGTGGCGGCAGGGTAGAAGGCTTGGATGGCAGCGGCAGGACAGAAGGCTTGGATGGCGCTGGCCGCAGGGCTGGCGGCCTGAGCGGCAACGGCAGGGCTGGTGGCGGCAGGGCTGACGGCCTGGGCGGCGGCGACAGGGCAGACGGCCTGGGCGGTGGCAGGACAGACCAAGGGTGCTCCGTGGCCGTATCAGGGAGAGCGGGCAGCTCGGTGCTGGCCTCCGTGGCCGTATCAGGGAGAGCGGGCAGCTCGGTGCCGGCCTCTGTGGCCGTATCAGGGAGAGCGGGCAGCTCGGTGACGGCCTCCGTGGCCGTATCAGGGAGAGCGGGCAGCTCGGTGACGGCCTCCGTGGCCGTATCAGGGAAAGCGGGCAGCTCGGTGCCAGCCTCCGTGGCCGTATCAGGGAGAGCGGGCAGCTCGGTGACGGCCTCCGTGGCCGTATCAGGGAGAGCGGCAGCTCGGTGACGGCCTCCGTGGCCGTATCAGGGAGAGCGGCAGCTTGGTGCCGGCCTCCGTGGCCATATCAGGGAGAGCGGGCAACTCGGTGCTGGCCTCCGTGGCCGTATCAGGGAGAGCGGGCAGCTCGGTGATGGCCTCCGTGGCCGTATCAGTGAGAGCGGGCTGCTCTGGGACGGCAGCGGGCTCGGGCTGCTCTGGCGGTGCCGTCAGGGCAAGGCGCTTAGTTGGCGCCGTCAGGGCAAGGCGCTTAGTTGGCGCCGGCAGGGCAGGGCGCTTAGGTGGCGCCGGCAGGGTAAGGTGCTTGGGGAAACAAAGAACCACCTCTAGAGTGGTCTCCAGGCCTTGAAGGATAGGAGGCAGCCCTTCTCCTCCCTTTCCTCCTCTTATGAGGGTGAGGCGGTGGCTCTGTGCCTACCTCATCTATAGGCACCGAAGTGGACCCACAGGCTGGAACAGACTCTGAAGCGAACTCCCTGACTGGAGAGGACTCCCTGGCTGGAGCGGGCTCACTGGCTGGAGCGGGCTCACTGGCTGGAGCGGACTCACTGGCTGGAGCGGGGGCTGGAGCGGACTCACTGGCTGGAGTGGACTCACTGGCTGGAGCGGACTCACTGGCTGGAGCGGACTCACTGGCTGGAGCGGACTCACTGGCTGGAGCGGACTCGGGAAAGGCCTCCGGGCCTTGAAGGACGGAGGAAGCCCTTCTCCTCCTTTTCCTCCTCTTATGAAGGTGAGGCAGTGGCTCTGTGCCTACCTCATCTGTAGGCACCGAAGTGGACCCACAGGCTGGAACAGACTCTGGAGCGAACTCCCTGGCTGGAGTGGACTCACTGACTGGAGCGGGCTCTGGAGCGGACTCACTGGCTGGAGCGGGCTCTGGAGTGGACTCACTGGCTGGAGCAGACTCACTGGCTGGAGCGGGCTCAGGAGTGGACTCACTGGCTGGAGCGAACTCATTGGCTGGAGCGGACTCTGGAGTGGACTCACTGACTGGAGTGGACTCCCTGGCTGGAGTGGACTCACTGGTTGGAGTGGACTCACTGGTTGGAGTGGACTCACTGACTGGAGCGGGCTCTGGAGTGGACTCACTGACTGGAGCGGGTTCTGGAGTGGATTCACTGACTGGAGTGGACTTACTGGCTGTAGCGGGGTCTGACTGACCTGGTGTGGCCCACTTACTCCGAAGTTCGAGATAGTGGACGAACCCCCAAAAGTCCAGGTCTCCCAGTCCATCCATCTCCCACAGAGGTAACGAGTTATCCAGGCAACCATTCAAAAGGTCCATTAAAGCAGCATCATTATATCCCAGCCCCACCGCCAGGGTCCAAAACAATTGGGCAAAACCTCCTACCTCCACCCCCTGTTGTTTCAGGGTCATCAAATTTTTGAGTCGAGCCATCCGCTCCTTTATAGTAGCCGGGGGAGTGATATGAATTCCCATCCTGCTGGATCTCTTGGTGATGGAGTTTTCTGTCACGATAAATCACAGTGACGAACAGACAGATCCAAGTGCAGGGTATTTAATGGGTAATCCAAAGTCGTATATCCAAAAACAGGCAGGGGTCAACATCCACAAAGCAATCAAACAAGAAACAAGAAAACAAACAAAGAAACTGGTGACCTGGGGCCTGTTCTTCGTACGTCGCTAACTCAGTTAGCTGGATTTGATTGTTGACGATTTGGCATGATCTTGGATCGTTTGGTTCTTCGAAGCTCATCCTAGACTTGCTGTCATAGCAACAGGTCCGTAAGCTCAAACCTGCTCGGGAGCAGGCTTATTTCATGTAAACAGGATTAGATTGAGGCTTTATAAGCGGAGGAGATAGGGAAGTCTGTCGCAGCCATGTCTTGTCCGTTTTTACGCGAGCAACCTGTTGCGGAAGGTGCGAGAATAATTCGCAGAGCTTTTCAAATTAATCAGGTATTGCGGGATAGACAGGATCTTTTAGCCCAGCGCGAAAGTGTAATTGTTGAGAGATACCGTTTTTCTCGTGAGGGTGTCATTTACATTATTAATTTGTTGGAACCACACATTAAGTGTTCAACATGGAGGAGTCGTGCATTGTGTGCATTGCCCTGAGATTCTTTGCGAGTGGCACTTTCCTTTATACTATTGGAGACGCAGAGAACTTAGTGAAAAGTGCTGTCTGTCGTGCCATTCGCAAAGTTTACCTGGCACTCAAGCAGTTTTTAGGGGTTTTTGTGGTATTCCCAAGCCACTTAAGACCCCAGGTTGTAAAGCAGAATTTTTTCGCTATTGCAGGTACATTTATAATTGTTAATGACATGCAATCATGACCATGCCAAAAAGTATGACTAACAGTATGTGTCATTCAGGCTTCCCTAACGTGATTGGTGCCATAGACTGCACACACATCCCCATCAAGGCCCCACCTGGCCCAAATGAAGGAGATTTTGTGAACCGAAAGGGGTTTCACAGTGTAAATTTGCAGGTAAGTTACTATTACAATTTATAATATTCCAGATTAGTAATTTATTACATTAAAAAAAAGGAATGAAATCAAAAAGTATGCAGTTGACTGACTAAAATCTCACAGATGGTGTGTGACTCTATGTTCCATATTACAAATGTGGAAGCAAAATGGCCAGGATCAGTGCATGACTCAAGAATTTTCAGAGAGTCACATTTATGCACATTATTTGAACGTGGTAAGGGAACATAAATGTCAAGCTCACAGTATTACACACACACCTATGCTGAGCCTAACAAAACTGCATTTTTCCATTATACAGGGGATTTTGATGGGATCCTGCTTGGAGACAGGGGCTATGCCTGCAGGCAGTATTTTATGACGCCCTTCCCTGACCCAAACCCTGGACCACAAACCCGTTACAATGCAGCTCTAGCCAGGACAAGGGCACGCATTGAAATGACCTTTGGGCAACTAAAGGAAAGATTTCAGTGTATAAAAAGTCTGAGGGTTGCACCTGACAGGGCCTGTGACATAATTGTTGCATGTGCCATATTGCATAACATCGCCACTATCAGAAAGGAGAGGATCCCTGTGGTGGGGGTGCAGCCTGATGATGACCTCCAGCCAGTGCACTTGGACCAACCTAGTGGCAGAGCTGCACGGGACAGAATTGTGGAACACCATTTTTGAATGTGTAATAAAAGACAACAAATATGCTTAGTTCCCGGAGTTTTATTTAAACAATTCTTTATAAAGAAAAGCCAGCAAGTCATCTTTTGCCTGCAATTAGAGATAGTAGTATTGGTGACTTTACATAACTATGTGTCAAATGGTGTATTAGCACTTACTCTGAAAGTCCTTTTGAAGCAACTCTATCTCTAGAGCAATTTTTATCTTTTTCAAGTTGTCAAGTTCAATTTCTCCTCTTAATTTGCATTTTTTCAGCTCAAAATACTCAATTTTTTGTTGAAGATGCCGTTTATAGAGGGAACGGATGTCACCCTGTCATTTTGTAAAAAAAAACAAAAACAAAAAAAAAAGGTCAAAACATGCCTCATGCAACAAAAGTAAAAAGTAAAAGTACAACACTGTCCACCTCTGTATTAGTTCTTTGTGCAGACTCTTCTGCAAGCCTTTCTGTAGGCCTTTCTCTAGGTGTGGACTCCTGCAACTCAAATTGCAGACAGAAAGAATAGGTACACAAGTAGGCTATATATAAATTAGTGTAAAGGTATTTATGCACTTACAGGTTCTTCCTCCAAAGGACAGTCTTCTGAGAGGGTTTTTTCACTGTCCTGTGCAATGGAAATAAATGGGTATTACAGAGTGTTGCACTTTCTTCCCTTTATGCAAGTTAGAAAAAGTACACAACTTACTGCATATGCTTCAGCCACCACTTGCATGGGAACAGGTAAAAGTGTTGGTGTATTATGTAAAACTGCAAAAAAAGAGGGGGGGGGGGATTGTCATTACAATTAACTACACTGTAAAAAAATATAATGTGATCAATAACTCATGGCAACATATTTTGTATTAACTAAAAGTTTAGAAGTTTTCACTTTCACAAAGAGTTGAAATGACTGTACCAGCCATTTGGATTATACTTCATTTAATGCAGCAACAAATAATTTTACAGTGTACTAAGAGAATTGAAAGCTCATTTAGCCTACCAGTAATGAAGATGGTGCTGCTACTGGTCCCTGTCTTTGGGTCTGAGGAAGAGCTGCCCCCAGGGATGCCCTCCACAATGGTTCTGTTTTCATTCAATCCAAGGGCCAGCTCCTCTGCTGGGGTATATTGTGGTGGTGCAGGACCACCACCTGTTTTTTTTTTTTTTCAGCCTTTTTCTTGGTGGCTGTTATGAATAGACAAACACATAATTTAACAGTGGCTTTTAAAAAGAAGGAAAAAAAAAGTGACTTTTTAAAATAAAGACAGTATGAATTAAAGGCTACCATTTTGTAGAATATTCTTGTATTTCACTTTTACTTGTTCCCATGTTCTAGTGGGTCCAGTGGTGGCTCTGACATTAACACTCTGAGGTCTGAGGGTATCGCCGGTGATACCACCGTGGTTTTTTTCTTATCAGTGTGAAAAAGACTCAAAATACTCCGTCAATGTTGCACATTCAATTAAGAGTTATACACCATTTTAATCTGTGGAATATCTTCTTTTATTTGTGTACACTCAGAGTAAAAAGAAAATGTTGTGCTTTTTGTAAAATAAAGAAAACTAACATGATGCGTGATCTCTCGTCTCCCTCTGAACGAAGTCCAATCTGATAGTTCTTAGAAAATGAACTATAACTTAGTGAATACTAATGACAAAAAAATTACACTTATGTCTAAAAAAACGTTAAGATGTCAGGTTTTAAAACATAAGTCAAATCGAAAACAACCCTTCTGTGTTTATGTAATCTGTATGAAAAGAGAGCCATGTCAGAAGTCTGTGATTCAGCTCATTATCCGCTAATGCGGCCACGCCCACGTCATCTCAATCGTGTATTTATTGTCTTCAAAAGTGTTTTGAATAGCCATATTTAGCGATCTCTTGCCTCTGTTAGTTCCTTGATTGTCACATGATATGCCTCTTCTTTTACTGAGGCATTTGTGGACAAAAGGGGCAGAGCGCCCTCCGGCTCAAGTATGAATTAAAAACACAGCATCCAGCGCTCATAATGATGACAATAAATATAGAATAATAAATATTACTCCTCTGTATAGAAAATTTATATAAACATATGAGAATCCATCAATATTTCTCCAAATGTGTATGCTTTTAAGCATATTAAGAAATTATGGTCAATATAAGATTTTAAGAGTCAAAATGTGAAGCTTGAGTCTTAGATCTTTTTAATGATGTATAGTTTGTCAACTGCACATCAACATTTAGGCTCTATAATATAACAAATATAGTAGCCTATATGAAATGCCCTAGAGGTAGGAATGTTCAGACGCTTTGCATCACAGAAATACATTATATTTTAAAGTATATTAAAATAGAAAACCATTATTTGGTTAGAGACTTGAGACTTCTTTTAAAAACATTATAATGGCAATGTGTTCAATCTTTTGACTGGTAGTGTAATTTAACATAGGCCTATACAAAATTTTCTTCATATCATGTGCAATAATACGTGCATGCATGAGATCACAAAAATCATGTTTTTTTTTGTCCTGAGTGGACTTTAATCCTGTTATTAGCATGATCACAGAGGGTTTTTTCACAGCCTACCTGACTGAAAGGCCTCATTAATATGCAAGTCATTTCAGGTCATTATTATTCAATTCTTTTGTCTTCTCAGGTGAGAATCACCCATTATACATGAGGATTCACGCCTCCATGCATACTGTGTTTCTTGACCAAAAGTGTCTTAGAAAATTTTAATCTCTCTATTGTTTTATATGAAGGAGTAGGAAGGATAATTTTTACTTCATTCTGAAGCAAAAACTCTAGTCTACAACCTCCAATACCAGAATCCTTGTGAACACAGTTTTAATATATATTTTTTGGCCTTATTTCAGTGACTTAAGTTTTTTGTTTTTTTCAATAACCACGCATAAACGCTATTCCTTCAAAAACACAAACATGTACATACATGTTCCTCACATATTATTGCAGCCTAGTTTGTGCTGAATACAGTGAAAACTTCTCCAGGGCCCCAAAAATCTTCAGACCCCTGAGGGTTAAAGAAAGTAAATATAAAATTATTAAAATGCAAAAATACATACTGTAGAAAATGATAGAAACATTTACTATGGACAGCACTTACGCATTTAATTTGTCTGCTACTTTTTGCCAGCCCACTCTCCTGGCTTTTTGCAGACTTTGAGGTGTTCCCTGTCATTTTAATTAATGACTCAAATTCGGCATAACCTTCCATTAAAAGCTCTTGTTCTGCTTGGGAGAAAAATTGGGCACGTTCTTTGGCCATGCATCAGTGTCTGAGACAGACACTGATGAGGAAACACAAAACAGCTGGGTGTAATGACATGGGATAATTGTCCGGGAAGTGTGTTATGGGTAATGAAGTCCAAGGGGTGAAAACAAGAGTCCGGGATGGAGTGCCCTCTAGTGGCTGATAGGGCACTCTCACTAGTGATCATGACAGCTACTCTGTGTTAAATCCTGTACAGTCATTAACAAAAACATTTGTGTGGTGGTGCCTAGGTTTTACACTGGATAAATTAATAAAGCAGAGTAGTGACAAGTAACCTGGCAAGTATCTTCATTCACCAACTTGCAACACAGACCGCCTTGCTAAAAATAAACGTGGGAGATGCGGAATGGATAAAAATAGCTTGAATAAGCCCATTAATGGCATGTTTGAGTCATGCTCTTAACGAAATATGTTTTATTTTCATCTTTCCATATTGTGAATAATAAATGTGTAACATTTTAATTTGCTTGTTACTAGGGCTGATAGGAGGAGCCTGATTTGACTACCAATCTCACAGTCGAATCTTCGCAGAGGTGTTATGAAACGAGATATGTGTGCGCTCAATATCTGATTTTACATAGATGTACCCGGTTCTCTCCCAATAGGTTAATATACAGCCTATTATGTTAATCTTGTAAATAAAAATGTGAAAGGAAAGAAGCTTTTAATAAATATTTTTAATGTGCATGAATAAATCCAACCACCCCTGTGACAGACTTAAGTTTCACTTGATGAACCATGATCCGTGACTGATAGAGGAGCATTTTTGCGGCAGGGATTAAATCTTTAACAATGTCTGGGATAAGAAAATCTTAAGTGTAGAATTGGATGCGCTTTGAAATGGTAAAAGATGATCCAAAAAACGTATGATGCAAGTCGTGCCAACAGCTCATGTCCTACCGCTCAACAACGTCAAACATTGCGGCGTGCTTCTGCCGGCCAACGTTAACGAGCTGACTATAGCACGCTATTTGAAAAGGCTCAAACGGACACAGGCAGATCGCGTGAAAGACTGGATTTTTTTTTCGATCGGGTAGGGTACAAGTGATTTCAAAACATTTCAGCCGGTTCTAATTTGATTTTTGGATGCTGTGAATGTTTAGCTAAAAAGATTGCCACTCCAATTTAGCGTTTATTGCCTCTGCAGTTAAAAAGACAAAAGTTGACAATTCTGGCTATAGCTACTTTTGTTATTTTAATAATTTCTTTAATTTTAATTTATTTATTGATCACTCTGGGTTATCTAATTTAACTATTTGTGGCTTGTGTTTTGAATATGTTCCCCTGCACTTCAGGCATTTTGCAGTTTTGACTTGATGACTATTTCATTTTTTTAATTAGGCTATTTTATGTATTAGAATGGTATATTCTGTTCTAATTCAATTCTGTAAATTAATGTTTGATTAAACAATTATTAATTTTTTTTATTAATTTAATTTTAATTTTTGTTTGGTGCATCGATGTTGCGCTGTAGAATAGTTAAAGCTTGCTTGCACAGGCAATTTAGCCGATTTAATTTGATTTGGCGACATATGAAATGCATATCTATCTGCAGTGTGGCCATTCTGCAGTTATTTATATATATATTTTAAGGTTTATTGATCCAAAATGTTTTATTCATTTTCTTCTATATCTTTGAGTGGTGTTCTGTACATCGTGGCTGTGAATGTTTATCCACATTGCCTTTCATTTGTTTAAAACATAAAATGTCAGTGTCGTCTATCACTTTACAGGCAGTTTGGTCACTTTATTAGAAAGTTTTTTCTCTGTTGTGTGTGAAAGAAAATAAAAGTTGTCTTAAGCCAGGGGTATAGGCCTTACTTCATTTTCCATGTCCTGCTCCATCTTGTGCACAGTTCAGCGCGCGAACCTTTCAAAGTCCATGCGCACTATCTAGTGGACTGCTGTTTTTCAAGCAACCACCCCCTCCCCCCGCTCCATCATATATGATTATATAGGTAATCTGCTTCGAATATGTAAATCCGTAGTCGGGGACACCCCTACTTGTTACACAATAATAATTATTTAATTATTTCACATAGCCTACTAAAAGCTTTTACACTCAGAATTATTCCTTGGCATCCTCATGCACTAAACTGCATTTTTTAAATTGTTTGCAATTGCTATTACGTCGTGTGTAGAGTGATATTAAAGGGTTAGTTCACCCAAAAATGAAAATTCTGTCATTTATTACTCACCATCATGCCGTTCCACACCTGTAAGACCTTCGTTAATCTTCAGAACACAAATTAAGATATTTTAGTTGAAATCCGATGGCTCGGTGAGGCCTCCATTGGGAGCAATGACACTTCCTCTCTTAAGATCCATAAAGGTACTAAATACATATTTAAATCAGTTCATGTGAGTACAGTGCTTCAATATTAATATTATAAAGTGACAAGAATATTTTTGGTGTGCCAAAAAAACTAAATAACGACTTATTTAGTGATAGCTGATTTCAAAACACTGCTTCATGATGTCACAGACACATCAGGCTCCAACATCCACCAATCACAGCGCACTCAATCTCCAGAGTACTGATCACCGCCACCTGCACCTCATCATTGCACCACTCAACAGCACTACAAAGAGCACGCACACACAGCACTCCACGTCCGGTCTCGTTTGCAGATACTCACGTTAATGCTTACCTCAAGGACTCCCCGCTTCATACTTACCTGTCTCCAGCGTGTCTCCTTCCCTCTGTGTGCCTCGTCTCCTGTGTGTGAGTGCTCAACCCTTCTCCAGCGATCTCCAGCTCCAGCGTGTTCACGGATTTCCACATCTGAAAAGAAAAGGACAGTAACTATCTCCATTCATCTCATATATCCATCAACATATTCATTACTGCTTACCTGTTCTCTGCCATTTGCTCAACTGGTGTCAATAAACAACTATTACCTGTTTACATCTGTGTCCGACCCCTGTGTACCGTAACACATGAAGCATCGGAGCATAAATGAATCAGTGTGTCGAATCAGATCGCGTTGTCAAACTGCCAACGGCTGAAATCACGTGACTTTGGCGCTCAGAACAGCAGATTCGATACACTGATTCACTGTGCTCCGAAGCTTCCTGAAGCATTGTTTTGAAATCGGCCATCACTAAATAAGTTGTTATTTTGTTTTTTTGGCGCACCAAAAATATTCTCGTGGCTTTATAATATTAATATTGAAGCACTGTACTCACATGAACTGATTTAAATATGTTTTTAGTACCTTTATGGAACTTGAGAGAGGAAATGTCATTGCTTCCTATGGAGGCCTCACTGAGCCATCGGATTTCAACTAAAATATCTTAATTTGTGTTCCGAAGATTAACGAAGGTCTTACGGGTGTAGAACGGCATGAGTGTAAGTAATAAATGACAGAATTTTCATTTTTGGGTGAACTAACCCTTTAACATTTAAGCTAGCTGGTGAGAGAAATTGGCACTATCAAAGAGTCTAAAGAGGAAAGTTGTCAGCGAAAATAGGGCATACAAAGAAGAATGGAAAGACAATGCGTTAATCCTATTCCTACCTGTTTTGTGAATGCAAAGGTGGTGTGTCTTATCTGCAACGAAGTTGTCGCTGTTTTCAAAGAATATAACACCGACACCGGACGCGAGCGACTCTACAAAAGATAACAGAACCCATTATAATGATATTGTCTGCACTGGATGTGGCGAGGTGCCGCACAACATTCCCGACAGTAAACGGATTCCCTGTTCTATTTCTGACATAGTCCAAGTGCTTTGCAACGGTCGGTTTGTCGCGTTCAGTGTAGACAGCTTTTAGCTGTTGTGTTGCGTCTGGTGTAGACACGGTGATAATATTAGATGGCACCACGAGACGAAGATCTATTTGAGAACCAGCCGCTATCAAAACAATCTGTGGGCATGGGCCAGATGTTATTGCTGGCGGGCCAGTTTTGGCCCGTGGGCCGCCTATTGCCGACCACTGATTTAGGTCATTTAGAAAGTGACTCTCCACCTATATATGAGATTTCAGTAACCATTTATTCACCTTCATGTTTTTCCAAAGCCATAGAACTTTTTGTGTGAATTAAATTTTTAGGTAAATTTAGCTTGAATTAAACACTATGAACTTTTAATAGGTTGTGTATGGTGTCTTCCCTTTCAACACCATTAATGAATTTTAAAATATTATATCATTAACAATGGAAGAGAGCATATCATTTTCCCAAAAAAAACAAAAACAACAACAACTTGATATTAGATGCACATTACACTACAGAATCTCCATTCTCAAGTAATTAATGATAATCATTATTCAGTGATACAACTACACATCCTTACAAACATCCACGCAATTTATACATATTCTTTCACACAACTGCACACATTTATACATTATACAAACATCATTAATGCAAGCTTTGTAGTTTACTGAACTCTGGGTGATGTTTTGCTGTTCATTCTCCAGGAGCAGTTTCTGGATCACTTTAAAGGTGAATCAAATAGGTTGTGTATAAGTCAGAGTACATATACAAAACTAAGAAGAAGAAGGCTACAAGCAGAGGCAACTGAAGCCAGTTCATTCAAAACTTTTATTCCTTTTGATAAGGCCGATGCCAGCAAGTGCTCCTTGTTCTTTACGAGTAATGGACATTGAGCATGGTGAAGTGCATTGTCTTATGCCATCATAACTAAAAAAGATCTTGGTGTCAAATCACAAGCTTTTAATGCTGCTCAGACATAGATCA
The DNA here is from genome assembly GCF_018812025.1 of Megalobrama amblycephala. Lineage (NCBI taxonomy): Eukaryota > Metazoa > Chordata > Actinopteri > Cypriniformes > Xenocyprididae > Megalobrama > Megalobrama amblycephala. Next base: position 564,959 of record NC_063062.1, read on the forward strand.
CTATTTCCACAGTATCCATTTTTCCAAACAATTAACATTACTTACCATGGTTTGCAAAAAGGGCCCTCCTTTACCAATAGCAAAGTCTTTGTTACAAACAGAATTTCCCTGATCAAAGAATGCTGCATTATTTATACTGAGAGCAGTAAAAGAATCAGTTTGCTATCAGCAGTGTAAGTGTAATAGCTAGCAGTTTAAAAGTTTGAGTATCAGTACAGCTGTCAGTTCCCAACTGTTCGGGACAAATCTTACACAGCACACAATAGCTAATGTGCTAGTGCGCTAACATCAGTCAATAAATGGTCAATTACCTGCTGAATGCCAGTGATATCAACATCTGTGGAGGTTCAGAACTACAAACAAAAATAAACAGCTATAAACATGGTGTGAGACCTACAGCTGTTCATCAGTTTTTAAATATTTTTACCTAAACATCAGACAAGAAGTGCTTGAATGCTGTGAATGACAAAAACTTCCTCATTGTTGTTGTAAGGTCAGAGGACAATAGAACATTGATGAGCTTGTTGCAAATGACCAGAGAATAGAAAGGGGTTTGAATGATTAATCAAAATCTCAACTGCTCAACAAGATACATAGATAATCTGAAGAACATCTATGTTTACTCAACTGTGCTATTTTGAGACAGCATGAAATATGAACTAAAATGTGCTTTTAATATACTTAGCTACTACTAAAAATATATTTAGCTACTACTTGTAGTATACTATGGGTTTAAATGTACTTATTCCATTTTCTGTCCTATTTATGCATCAATGCCTTTTTATTCCTCTTTGTATTACACCTGTGGTGTTTTAGTCATCTTTTATATTGACTGGCCTTCCAGCCAGTGTAACTAAGGCATTGAGGGTGATCCTTGAATTTGGAAGCACATGTTTTACAATCAGCTAAAGTAACAACTCAACCTGTCACCTCCTGATCTTATTCCACTGGCTCAGTTAACAAATTTTGACACTGGCTTTCAGGACAACCACTGAACAGCACCCTCTATCTCAGTACAGTACCTCAGATGTACTTGTACAAGTGTGCCACGTTCCTTCTCTGCAATAAAGGCACTACTGTCACAATCTCCTTTCACCATGCCTGTCACCACAATGCACTACATTTCCCATAATCCTCCCTGGCCATCTCCTTCACACATTCACACCTGTTTGCCATCAACCTCATCAGTTTCCCTATATAAGCAAGTGCCAAACACTCATTTATTTAGACTTGCCCATCTACTTACCTGTGTCATGCCTGTCTTCAGCCTTTCCTTCAGCCACGCCAGCCAGAACCTGCAAAAAGTAAAGACTCTCATTCAGTTAAGTTCTGTTATATGAATTTCCTACTCACCTGCTTGTATCTCAACTGTCTTGAACTGCTTAAGACTGTCTTTTGCATTACCATCGCATTATTCTCTTCTGTTATTGTGACAACCACAAACTTTGACAATCATAATGCTTTTTTTATTATTATTTGTACTTAAATGCTGTATAAGTAATTTGCTTTGTATAACACCATACTGAAATTGATTTGACTGTTTTTGCTGCTTTTGTGTTTATTCCTTCACCTCTTGTTCCCCTTCAAGACTTGTTTGTGTTTGTCTTTCCTTTATTTATCCACCTTTCATTTGTACTCCTTGCATAGTTTGCTATTATGCTGTTTTATATGTTCCCATAGACTTGATTTTATGTCCCATCCTATTTTTATTGTAAAGCTGTTATTGTAACTTGTATTGTACTGTATAATGTAACTGAATACCAGACTCAGAGACAGGATTATCATCAAACTCAAACAGGATTTTTTTTTTGAACCGATGGAATGCACTGAAACAGGTGAGCAATAGCTAATTCAGAGCTACTGATGACTGAATAAATAATAACCGTCTCATCCCAAACTACCTGGTAAAAGGGAAGGACTGTGACTGGTGAATGGAGGAGACTGGAGAGCACATACTACTTGGATGGTTGGAACAGGTGAGTAGTGAAGCTGGGGAACAGGTTAGGAAACACAGGTAGGTAATGGGAGATTTGGGTTTACTAATGTTCTTTACATTTCAGTTCTGCTTGCTTGTCTGATACTTTGAAGAAAGTCAGTCTTGAATCTTGATTCTAGTTGGTGTGGATGTATGCTTTTGTGTAATGTTGTTAAACCTGCTCGATTGGTTAGGGTCAGGGTTAGGTTTAGGTTTTTTGGGTTTACAACGAACTCCCCCCACACAATCTCACCAGACTGTGTGGTTTGGTTTAGGGAGAACGAGGAAGGGCACGGGCCGGTGCATGTTTGTGAGGGTGGAGGAACTGTGAATTCCAGTTTTGCGTTGGAGGTTGTTTTCGAAAGTTAATCTGCTCTTAATGGTAGTGTCCAATTTTGGATTGATAAAGTTTTGTTTGATTTTGCAAAAACAGTATTGTAGTGTTATTATGTTGTTGTTTGTGGTTTTTAGGAATGCAAAATTTCCGATCTGAACTTGCTCTGGACCAGCAAACCGAGCCGAAAGCCCAGAGGCTACAGCCCGATAATCCTGATCCAGCATCGCACTCCCTCCAGTGTGTGAGACGGTTAGGTTTAGGGTGAGTTTAGGTTGGGCTATCCTGAGTAGGTGTGAGATGGTTAGGTTTAGGGTAAGTTTAGGTGGGGTTATCCTGAGTAGGTGTGAGTTAGAGTTAGGTTTTTTGGGTTTACAACGAACTCCCCCCACACAATCTCACCAGACGGTGTGGTTTGGTTTAGGGAGAACGAGGAAAGGCACGGGCCAGCGCATGTTTTTGAGAGTGGAGGAACTGTGAATTCCGGTTTTGCGTTGGAGGTTAGTTTCGAAAGTTAATCTGTTCTTTAAGGTAGTTTCTGATTTTTGGATTGATCACGTTATGTTTTGTCTTACAAACAACGTATTGTAGTGTTATTGACCCATTTTTTGGTGTTGTCTCTGGTTTTTAGGAATGCGAAGTTTCCGATCTGAACTTGCTCTGGACCAGCGAACCGAGTCAAAAGCCCAAAGACTAAAGCTCGATAATCCTGATCCAGCAACGCACTCCCTTCCAATGTTAGAGTATTACGGTATGTATTCGTGAGATTGCTTGTAGGTAAGTCTGTGACGGTTAGGTTAGGGTACGTCTTAGGTGTGGCTATCCTGAGTAGGTGTGAGACGGTTAGGGTTAGGGTTAGGTATATAGGTAAAAGCGAGTTTCACCCTCATTAATTCGACCCTCATTAGCATATGCGATCTGATAGGGTTAGGGTTAGGGTTAGGGTTAGGGTTAGGTATATAGGTAAAAGCGAGTTTCACCCTCATTAATTCGACCCTCATTAGCATATGCGATCTGATTGGCCGAAGCTTACCTGGCCGTATCTTTTGAAGCGGAGGTCCGACGTGCACATAAGTGGTATCGTTGGATTCAGAAATCTGTCTTCTTTCAGGTAGCGTGGATGTCTGGAAGACAGGTATATAGATAAAAGCGAGTTTCACCCTCATTGGTTCCACCTTCATTAGCATATGCGATCTGATTGGCCAAAGCTTACCTGGCCGTATCTTTTGAAGCGGAGGTCCGACGTGCACATAAGTGGTATCGTTGGATTCAGAAATCTGTCTTCTTTCAGGTAGCGTGGATGTCTGGAAGACAGGTATATAGATAAAAGCGAGTTTCACCCTCATTGGTTCCACCTTCATTAGCATATGCGATCTGATTGGCCAAAGCTTACCTGGCCGTATCTTTTGAAGCGGAGGTCCGACGTGCACATAAGTGGTATCGTTGGATTCAGAAATCTGTCTTCTTTCAGGTAGCGTGGATGTCTGGAAGACAGGATGTTGCTAGGGTAAATTTTAGGTCGGGTTATCCTGAGTAGGTCTGTGAGACGGTTAGGTTTAGGGTCAGTTTTAGGTCGGGTTATCCTGAGTAGGCCTGTGAGACGGTTAGGTTTAGGGTCAGTTTTAGGTCGGGTTATCCTGAGTAGGTCTGTGAGACGGTTAGGTTTAGGGTCAGTTTTAGGTCGGGTTATCCTGAGTAGGCCTGTGAGACGGTTAGGTTTAGGGTCAGTTTTAGGTCGGGTTATCCTGAGTAGGTCTGTGAGACGGTTAGGTTTAGGGTCAGTTTTAGGTCGGGTTATCCTGAGTAGGCTTGTGAGACGGTTAGGTTTAGGGTCAGTTTTAGGTCGGGTTATCCTGAGTAGGTCTGTGAGACGGTTAGGTTTAGGGTCAGTTTTAGGTCGGGTTATCCTGAGTAGGCCTGTGAGACGGTTAGGTTTAGGGTCAGTTTTAGGTCGGGTTATCCTGAGTAGGCCTGTGAGACGGTTGTTTGATTGACCGCCGCAATCTGTTTGTTTGTTTGGTTGTCTAAAATGAGCTTAAACGTTCTGTTCTTAGTCGCTGCCCAGATTGGCTTTGTTCTGTTGAGTAGTTAAATATTGTATTAAATTGGATGCTAATAAAGTACTATAAATCGAATCCATCTTGAAAATTCCACTCTAAGTGGCCAAAAGGTCAAAGGTCAAGACTGGCGGATATGGCCTGGTTGGCATCTTGCAATAATAAAACGTACGTAATAACTACTGTAAATCAAATGAAGTCTAAAAATCGAAAGATAGGCCTAAGACGTTCCCAAAAGGTCGAAGGTCGTGACTGGCGGATGCAAAGAATAAAAGGTAGCAAAAAGGTAATACAAGTCTTTATAAAAACAGTTTTCCAGCCACTTTGTGTGTGTGTGTTTGTGAAAGAGAGAGAGAGAGATAGAGAGAGTGTGTGTGTGTGTGTGTGTGTGTGTGTGTGTGTGTGTGTGTGTGTGTGTGAAAGAGAGAGAGAGAGAGAGAGAGAGNCAGGGGGAAGTGAATGACCGCATTTGGAAAGGTCCGGTGTGCCGCCCCCTGCAACCGCTCCACACTCTTGCCTAAGATAGTGGGATTGCCCTGCTCCCTATTGTTTAGGCCAAACGACAACACCACATGTTGGGCCTCCGGCCATACTGGTGTCTTGTACCCAATAACGTGATAGGCCTGTGCCAAATTTGCCCCCGGAAATGAATCCACTTGGACTTTGTCGTTGTTAATACTCGGCACCCGGCTTAAATTTGAACTGCCCAGGATCAAGATTGGTCTAGTTGGCTTCAAACCCCAATTCCTGTATTTATCCCCCCCATGTTCGTGTCTCGTATGCAGGCTTTGATTCCCCCTCTGGAGACCGACGGGCTCCCCTGCAACCGAGGAAGAAGCCTGCCCGACCGAAGCCCCAGGGAGCTGTTGTACCGGGGCAATTGGAGGATTTCCTAGCACTGCAGCTGAACTGGAGCCGGCTCGTTCCACCCGCTCTCCTTCTTCCAACAGGAACATGTCCTCTTCAGATCCCTGGGACCACGGACAGCCAATTTCACCAGCTCGAGGCTCGGTTTGGCCTTCTACCGGTCTCAAGGTCCCCTGTCTGCTCGGAGTTTTTCTCCGTATCGTCTGCCCTTCAGGAGACTCTTCGGGGGACTCTGGAACAGCCCCCTTGTCCTGTGGCCCCTCCCCCTGCACCACTTGGACCTTAGCCCCTTTACCCTGGACCGAAAGTGGTCCCGGACCGAGGCGTATGACCCTCACTTCTGTTGGGGGTCTGGGTGCCACCACCGGTCTCGGATTTACTAATGCTGTGTCCTCCCTACTTGGACCTTCTCCTGTCATTATCCTCCTGACCATGGCTGTAGCCCGCTCAAGTGTGGCTTCCCTAATGGTTTTTAGATTGCGGCGAGCCCACCTAATCGCCACCTGCCATGCCTCTTCCCAGCGGTCTCGCGAAGCCTCTAACAACTCCGCCCTAGCTTCCTGTAAGGCTTCCCCGTAATGGTCCTGCAGGATATCCACTCCTGTGTGGAGCCAGTTCTTTGCATTCCCAAAGATCAGCCATTCAGTATTGAGATTAGGGAGTGCCGGCTGAACCCCTGTTGCTATTTGATTTGCCATACGAACAAGCCGAGCTGGCTGTCGATTCTGGCCGTCCACCGTCTGGAGCGTATAAGCATGGTGAAAGGCTTTAAGAAACTTGTACATGCTTCTGATCGTTGCTCTAAAGTCCTGCTCTGCCATCTTAACACTGTGCCTATAAAACAATAAATCCCCTATTAAAAAGGAACCGGATCCCACTATAAACAATTTTAGCAAAAAATTGACCAAAGTAAGTAATAATAAACAACAATAATAATAACAACAATAATAATAACAATAATAACCATAACAATAACAATAACAATAACAATAATAATAAACTGACAGACTCCCCCATTGACTCTACCAAGCGAACCAGGAGATGCTAGACCTGTCTGGGCCACACATCTCCCCAGGGGGCCTGTCTGGGCCCGATTCGCACTCCCATCCCGTGCCTCACCAAGGCCGCAAAGACCAAAGGAGGCACCAGAGGGAGTTTCCCCTCTTACCCTAACCTGTGTATCTCCCCTGAACGGATCCAACTCGACCCTGAAAGCGAGATTCAGACTGAACCTGCTCCAGACCGGCAAACCTAGTCCCAGCCCAAGGGCCACAACCAGATAATCCCGGCCCAGCATCGCCTTCCCTAAGCATTCTTGCTCAACGTGACAACTTTCATGAAATGTGAAACCCCTTTTTTTTAACCTCAGGAATGCAAGGTCCTTGAGTGAACCTGCTCCAGACCAGCGAATCCGGCCGCAGCCCGAAGGCCACAGCCAGATAATCCCGGCCCAGCATCGCATTCCCTAAGCAGCCTTTGCTTAGCACCCAATTTTATCCCAGGAATGCAAGGTCCTTGAGTGAACCTGCTCCAGACCAGCGAACCTAGCCGCAACCCGAAGGCTACAACCAGATAATCCTGGCCCAGCATCGCATTCCTTCCACCACTTAATGGTGAGAGATAAATATTTGAGTGAAAAGAGAGAAGGGCCCTTTGTCAAGACTCAAATGAGTTTAATGGTATGTCAATTCCGATGGCTCTGGCAAAGGTTAGGAGTTGTAAAATACAACAGCTCCCCCCAACCTAGAACCCGTCTAGGAAGGTTTGGAATAGGGAGACCGAGGTAGTGCACTGGCCGACGCCTGTTAGACTATACCACCCTCCTGACTCGGAGCCTCTCCTATATGGGCATTGGGCCTATAAAGCTATAAGTAGTACCCGATTAGATCTTAGTTGATCAGAAAAAACCACCACCCTAGGGTAATACACCCAAGGGTTTTATTAAATCGGGTCCATCTTACACCGGGCTATTCTGGGTAGGGTTACTTTGTACGGGTTTAGATCCCTACTGATCTAAGGGCTACAAACACTAGGTTTTACAAATCCCACCGGACTACTCAGATCTATGCCAAGTCCAAAAATTAATTCATAAGGCTACAAGCAGTATCCGATTAGATCTAAACTGATCAGAAAAAACCACCAACCTAGGGTAATGCCCCCAAGGGCTTACTAGATCAGGTCCAAGCTACTCTGGGTAGGGTTAGGGTATGAGTAGGTATGGGTTTAGATCCCTTATTTGATCTAAGAGCTACAAACACTATGTTTTACAAATCCCACCGGACTACTCAGATCTATGCCCAATCCAAGAATTAACTCTGTTACCCAAAAGACACATCGTCAGTGGTGTACCTCAGGATCATTGGGTGTTTCGGCTCTTTAAACACCAGACACCCTCCTCTGAGGCGGCCCGCCAGGGTGATCAATCCCGGCGTGTGTCCTCCCTCCATCCCAGTACTGCCCAACCCAAAAACCGCTACCATTTAACCAAAACTACAACCATTTAAACAAAACTACCACCATTTAACCAAATCCAACCCAACCCCAACACCTCAACCAACCTAGAATAACCCTCTGATGCTAGTCATCGATAGAAGATTGGATCCCACTCTGCGTGCTGTCCAAGTGGACCCAGAGCGGTCCGTCACTTACCTTCCACAGTGCCCCTTCGTTAACACCGCAAGGTCTCCGAGGCACTGCTCGAGGTTCATATTGGCGGGTACCTAAGCACCAAGCTTCTACCAATAATCCCCCCTAGGAACCACCCAACCTTATCCAGACATCACACACTTACCGCGCAATCGTAAAGGCGAATGATTCCTAACCATCTCCCACATTCTCAAGCCTCCTATCTATCTGCACCACTTCTCACACCCATGGTGAACCCAATTAACTCTTTACCCACAATCCTTTGCAACCTTTCTTCGACCTATTTCTACTTCCCACCGGTATCTGACAATCGACGAATTCTCCTCAATCACCCATTCGCTTGTTGCCCTGACCAATCACAATCTCAATTTTCCCTCACCATCTTACCGTTCACCAGCACCTTAACCTAACCTCCCTCCCAACATCAACCTAATGCTGATCGTCCTCCAGACCAAAACTGGTCCTGGTGCCGGGCTCGACCTCGGGACTCCTTGCTCCCGAGCCGCCCTCACTGACCACCATACCAACCATCCAGTTCCCTCCACCCCCTACTCCTAGAACTATGAACCTCCTCAACCCAGCTGTATTGCTACAAGAAAATATTCCTTGCTCCATACCGTTGCTACAAGAAAATATTCCTTGCTCCATACCGGTCTCGAACTCAGGTCCCTCTACTTCCCAAACCATTACTTTAACCACTACACCATCCCAACTCTTTTATTCAATCCTCCTCCACACACCTATATTGTTATGGACCACCATTTCTATAAGAAAATATTCCTTGCTCCACGCCGGTCTCGAACTCGGGTCCCTCTGCTTCCCAAACCATTACTTTAACCACTACACCATCCCAACTCTTTTATTCAATCCTCCTCCACACACCTATATTGTTATGGACCACCATTTCTACAAGAAAATATTCCCTGCTCCATGTCGGTCTCGAACTCGGGTCCCTCTGCTTCCCAAACCATTACTTTAACCACTACACCATCCCAACTCTTTTATTCAATCCTCCTCCACACACCTATATTGTTATGGACCACCATTTCTACAAGAAAATATTCCCTGCTCCATGTCGGTCTCGAACTCGGGTCCCTCTGCTTCCCAAACCATTACTTTAACCACTACACTAACCCCAGATGCTCCATCATCTAGAATCCGGGCTATTCCTATGAGGGTTAGGTTTAGGCAATGTGCAGGTACAGGGATAGCCCAGTTATCTCCAGTGACGGTTAGGTTTAGGTATAAATCGCCGGTGTTTCTTTATCTAGAATCCGGGCTATTCCTATGAGGGTTAGGTTTAGGCAATGTGCAGGTACAGGGATAGCCCAGTTATCTCCAGTGACGGTTAGGTTTAGGTATAAATCGCCGGTGTTTCTTTATCTAGAATCCGGGCTATTCCTATGAGGGTTAGGTTTAGGCAATGTGCAGGTACAGGGATAGCCCAGTTATCTCCAGTGACGGTTAGGTTTAGGTATAAATCGCCGGTGTTTCTTTATCTAGAATCCGGGCTATTCCTATGAGGGTTAGGTTTAGGCAATGTGCAGGTACAGGGATAGCCCAGTTATCCCCCTTGACGGTTAGGTTTAGATATTGCCTTTCCCCCTTTTTTCCGGAAAGCCTTTTCCTTTTAAGGGATCACTCAGAATGGGGAATCCGTTATGGATATTCAATCCTCCATTACCCCAATCATCACCATCACCCCTTTTTTTATTTTATTTATTTTTTATTTTTGTCTTGAATTTTTATGTTAAGTTCTTACCCCTTGTGCAAAAAACTCTCTACCCCCCATGAAATTCCATCCGCTCATTTAGGCCATTTGGAACGCTGGTGTTTAGTTTTTTGATCCATGATCGCTCCCTGAAAAGCCTCTGCCCCTTTGACCACCTGGGGTTGTGTTCCAGACCACAGATACGTAGGCACTGGACCCCGTGTTCCCTAAAGTGTTCCACCAGTGATCGCTGCCTGCACGCCCTCCGCCCAGAACAGATCAAGGACCGATGCTGGTGGAGTCGCGCCCTGATTGAATTCTTCGTCTCCCCAACGTATTGCCTGCCACACTTGGTACATGAGATCATATAGATGCACTTCTCAGCATTCAAGGGGATATTGGGTAGGCGGAAGGCCTCCACCCCTCTAAAGGCCTTAACGACACGGGGCCCACTAACCCGCTGACCCATATCCCTAACTGAAGGGAGCCGGCTGTGCACCAATAGATCCCTCAGGTTTGTGTTACGTTTATATGCGGCAAGCAATGAAAAATCACCCCCCACCCCAGTGTTCGCTAAGGTCCGGGAGAAATTGTCTCTGACCCGTCTTGTCAGATTCACCGTTCCCGGAGAAAACGTAAAAATCACAGGGACTCGCTCATTCTCTGACTGGGAAGATGGGGCCTTTTTATTCACATCCATCCCACAATGTTCTCTGTAAATCGCCCTCAACAATGTCCTGGAATATCCCCTTTGTCGGAGAGCTTTAAACAAGATGCGCTTTGCTTCTTGAAAGCCATCTTCCTGCGAACAAATCCTCTGAAACCTGACTAACTGCGCCAGGACGATCCCCCTGAAAGTGTGGCGTGGGTGATAGCTATGGTAATGAAGAAGCGCATGAGTATCGGTCTCTTTAAAGAAAACCTTAAAGTCTAATCGTCCCGTCTTATGGAAATCCAGTCCTTTGTACACCGTAGTGTCCAGGAAATCCACAGCCTGTTTGTCAATGGCCGCTTTCACCTTAATGGAGGCATGGTGCAAATTAAGTACCTCCAGGAAGGTCTGGAATTCCTGCAGACCATGCTGCCACACGCCCCACACGTCGTCCAGAAACCTAAGGTAACCAAGTGGCAGTTTGGGGCATTTGGGAAAAAGGGTATCTTCCCACTGCGCCATATAGATGTTTGCGTAAGATGGCGCAAACCTCTTCCCCATTGCCGTGCCCTTGATCTGTAGGTAAAAGGCACCCTCAAACTCGAAATCATTCTTCGTAAGGCTAATCTCGAGGAGCTGTAATATCGCCTTATCGGGCCTAGAGGGATCTGGAAACTTTTCGAAACAATCCCGCACTGCTTTCATCCCCAGAGGAGTCTCAATATTTGTGTAAAGGCTGTCCACATCCAATGAAAATAAGAAGGCCTCTGGCGGCACCCGCAGCTGTTTTACCTTGTCCAAAAAATCATAAGTATCTCTTACATAACTAAAATGTTTAGTAGATAACGGATTTAAGTAAAAATCAATAAACTCCGCCACCCGGTAACTCTCGCTCCCACAATCCGATACTATGGGGCGACCCGGGGGCATAAACCGAGTTGGCCACTTGTCCATGGGTTTATGGACCTTTGGCAATAAATAAAACCTCCTCGGCCTCGGATTGAGCTCCCCCACCAAATATGTGGCCTGCCGTTGACCAATAAAGCCCTCCTTAATCAGTTCCCGCACTATCCGCTGTATTTGTGGAATTGAATCCTGAAAAATGGGGCCTTGTAACTTAGAATAAAAATTAACATCGCCTAATTGCCTTAGGCCTTCTTGAACATATTCCGGCCTATCCATAATCACCACCCCGCTGCCTTTATCTGCCGGCTTGATAACAATGTCTCGCCTGTGCGAGAGTTTACTCAAAGCCTCGATTTCCTGTGCTGATAAGTTTGAAGACAGAGGCCTCGTCCGCCTGGCCACCTCATCAACACTTTTGAAATTAAGATTAAAAAAATCAAAGGTCTCTCCCGGCAAGGCTTGGGGAGGGGGAACCCAATCCGATCTCGTGCAAAATGGACGAACTTGAGACCGATCCGATGTGGGCCCAAAGAAAAGCGCTCTTTTTATTCTTTTGTGGAAACTGCCTAAATCGGCTAACACAGATACCCTATCAAAGGGTTTGATCAAAAATGAAGGAACAAAAGATAGCCCCCTGTCTAATAACTTAGATTGCGCTGTGGATAACTGAAAACTTTTTGACAAATTAACAACCGAATTGTTCAATAAGGGGCCCTGCTTTGAGGGCCCCTTTATACTAAATTTAGATGTTGCAGCCAATGATCCATCATGGCTCCTGCCGCGGGCCTAGTCCAATGGATCAGATCCGTCTCCGTCTTGAACTTCTCCCATGGCAGCAGGGGAATGCTAAGGCCGGTCTTTTCGAAGACGCTGTTCAGCGTTTTAATATTCTCTATTACCTTAGCCGGCAAGGCCTTATTGTAATTGATCAGGGGGAAGTGAATGACCGCATTTGGAAAGGTCCGGTGTGCCGCCCCCTGCAACCGCTCCACACTCTTGCCTAAGATAGTGGGATTGCCCTGCTCCCTATTGTTTAGGCCAAACGACAACACCACATGTTGGGCCTCCGGCCATACTGGTGTCTTGTACCCAATAACGTGATAGGCCTGTGCCAAATTTGCCCCCGGAAATGAATCCACTTGGACTTTGTCGTTGTTAATACTCGGCACCCGGCTTAAATTTGAACTGCCCAGGATCAAGATTGGTCTAGTTGGCTTCAAACCCCAATTCCTGTATTTATCCCCCCCATGTTCGTGTCTCGTATGCAGGCTTTGATTCCCCCTCTGGAGACCGACGGGCTCCCCTGCAACCGAGGAAGAAGCCTGCCCGACCGAAGCCCCAGGGAGCTGTTGTACCGGGGCAATTGGAGGATTTCCTAGCACTGCAGCTGAACTGGAGCCGGCTCGTTCCACCCGCTCTCCTTCTTCCAACAGGAACATGTCCTCTTCAGATCCCTGGGACCACGGACAGCCAATTTCACCAGCTCGAGGCTCGGTTTGGCCTTCTACCGGTCTCAAGGTCCCCTGTCTGCTCGGAGTTTTTCTCCGTATCGTCTGCCCTTCAGGAGACTCTTCGGGGGACTCTGGAACAGCCCCCTTGTCCTGTGGCCCCTCCCCCTGCACCACTTGGACCTTAGCCCCTTTACCCTGGACCGAAAGTGGTCCCGGACCGAGGCGTATGACCCTCACTTCTGTTGGGGGTCTGGGTGCCACCACCGGTCTCGGATTTACTAATGCTGTGTCCTCCCTACTTGGACCTTCTCCTGTCATTATCCTCCTGACCATGGCTGTAGCCCGCTCAAGTGTGGCTTCCCTAATGGTTTTTAGATTGCGGCGAGCCCACCTAATCGCCACCTGCCATGCCTCTTCCCAGCGGTCTCGCGAAGCCTCTAACAACTCCGCCCTAGCTTCCTGTAAGGCTTCCCCGTAATGGTCCTGCAGGATATCCACTCCTGTGTGGAGCCAGTTCTTTGCATTCCCAAAGATCAGCCATTCAGTATTGAGATTAGGGAGTGCCGGCTGAACCCCTGTTGCTATTTGATTTGCCATACGAACAAGCCGAGCTGGCTGTCGATTCTGGCCGTCCACCGTCTGGAGCGTATAAGCATGGTGAAAGGCTTTAAGAAACTTGTACATGCTTCTGATCGTTGCTCTAAAGTCCTGCTCTGCCATCTTAACACTGTGCCTATAAAACAATAAATCCCCTATTAAAAAGGAACCGGATCCCACTATAAACAATTTTAGCAAAAAATTGACCAAAGTAAGTAATAATAAACAACAATAATAATAACAACAATAATAATAACAATAATAACCATAACAATAACAATAACAATAACAATAATAATAAACTGACAGACTCCCCCATTGACTCTACCAAGCGAACCAGGAGATGCTAGACCTGTCTGGGCCACACATCTCCCCAGGGGGCCTGTCTGGGCCCGATTCGCACTCCCATCCCGTGCCTCACCAAGGCCGCAAAGACCAAAGGAGGCACCAGAGGGAGTTTCCCCTCTTACCCTAACCTGTGTATCTCCCCTGAACGGATCCAACTCGACCCTGAAAGCGAGATTCAGACTGAACCTGCTCCAGACCGGCAAACCTAGTCCCAGCCCAAGGGCCACAACCAGATAATCCCGGCCCAGCATCGCCTTCCCTAAGCATTCTTGCTCAACGTGACAACTTTCATGAAATGTGAAACCCCTTTTTTTTAACCTCAGGAATGCAAGGTCCTTGAGTGAACCTGCTCCAGACCAGCGAATCCGGCCGCAGCCCGAAGGCCACAGCCAGATAATCCCGGCCCAGCATCGCATTCCCTAAGCAGCCTTTGCTTAGCACCCAATTTTATCCCAGGAATGCAAGGTCCTTGAGTGAACCTGCTCCAGACCAGCGAACCTAGCCGCAACCCGAAGGCTACAACCAGATAATCCTGGCCCAGCATCGCATTCCTTCCACCACTTAATGGTGAGAGATAAATATTTGAGTGAAAAGAGAGAAGGGCCCTTTGTCAAGACTCAAATGAGTTTAATGGTATGTCAATTCCGATGGCTCTGGCAAAGGTTAGGAGTTGTAAAATACAACAGCTCCCCCCAACCTAGAACCCGTCTAGGAAGGTTTGGAATAGGGAGACCGAGGTAGTGCACTGGCCGACGCCTGTTAGACTATACCACCCTCCTGACTCGGAGCCTCTCCTATATGGGCATTGGGCCTATAAAGCTATAAGTAGTACCCGATTAGATCTTAGTTGATCAGAAAAAACCACCACCCTAGGGTAATACACCCAAGGGTTTTATTAAATCGGGTCCATCTTACACCGGGCTATTCTGGGTAGGGTTACTTTGTACGGGTTTAGATCCCTACTGATCTAAGGGCTACAAACACTAGGTTTTACAAATCCCACCGGACTACTCAGATCTATGCCAAGTCCAAAAATTAATTCATAAGGCTACAAGCAGTATCCGATTAGATCTAAACTGATCAGAAAAAACCACCAACCTAGGGTAATGCCCCCAAGGGCTTACTAGATCAGGTCCAAGCTACTCTG
>NC_063062.1:580649-616185 GCF_018812025.1 Megalobrama amblycephala
AAAGCGCAGAAGAAACTACGAGCAATGATTGTCGTTGTTCTGTTGTAAGTGAAGTCATGAAATTGCCAAACATGCGATTAAAGCTGCCTCAAAAGTGTGCATGCATCGATATATGTTGACATGGTTTTAAAGCTATTGTTATCCAATTTGTTGGCCTTGAAACGTCTTAAAATGCACATATGTACACCAGGGAAATCTAAATTTTCTCGGGGGAGCATGCCCCCGAACCCCCCTAGCAAACTATATTTTCTGACCTTGGGAATTATGAAACCCTGCGTACGGCCCAGCTTCAATTCTATATAATAAAATCTGAGGTAAACGTGTATGCAAAAATAAATGGGGCCAAACGCGATTGAATGTAAAGGTTTGTGTCTCGTTATTCTATTAATAACTACCGATTGATTTTGCATTTCTATCAGAAATTAAGAATTATTAATGTCATTTTAGTGGTGCAAATATGTAATACTTCAAATCTCAAGGTTAAATCAGAAGATTTAAAAAAAAAAATGTTTCTGTAACAGCTGCCAAAAAATAGTATATAGCACTGTGGTTTTTAACAAATTAAAAAAAAAAAAAATAAATAATTCAAAACATCCTCCCCTCTGGTTTTTTTTACAAATCGCACCCTGTATATATATATATATATATATATATATAAACGAATAAACTAGTCAGAATATAGACTACAGTTAAAGCTTTCCTTTAGTTTTTGTGAAATGCTCGCACGCACTGGGGCCCCAAATGCAATGAACCAGCTTTGGGGGGGCCCAGCTTGCAAAAGGTTGAGAACCCCTGATCTACAGCATAGAAGATGGGTGGTGCGGGTGGGATGTTGGCACTCCACTGGCAGCTTACCACTGTTTTGGCGGTATTGATGGTCAGCCCCATCCTGCTATATGCCCTCACTGCTGCATCTAGGACAGACTGGAGGCCTTGTGGAGAGTGAGATACGAGAGCACAGTCATCTGCATACTGCAGCTCAAGTATCTTCACTCTGTGCAGTTTGGTGGTTGATTGCAATCTCCTGATATTAAAGAGGTTACCATCCAGCCTGTACACTACTGTCACTCCACTGTTGTCTTGAATTTCCTTGTGGAGAAGCTGGGTGACACAAATGAGGAAGATGTTAAAAAGCACTGGTGCCAGTACACATCCCTGCCTTACCCCTGTGCGCACAGGGAAAGGGCTGGACTGTTGCCCTCCTATTGTCACCCTAGCAGTCATTCCATCATGAAACTGACGGAGGACGTTGACAAACTTAGTGTCTGCACAGTGTCGAAGGCTTTGGAGAGGTCGACAAAAGCCATAAACAGGTCTTTATGTTGCTCCCTGCACTTTTCCTGAAGTTGCCGGGTTGTAAAGACCATGTCGACTGTGCTCCTGTTCTTTCTAAACCCACACTGTGACTCGGGTAGCATAGACTCTGTGATGTTATTAATCAGTCTTTGTAACATCACCTTGGCCAGGACCTTGCCTGCCACAGCAAGAAGTGATATGCCCCTATGGTTGTCACAAATGGCCCTATCCCCTTTGTTCTTATATATGGTGACAATACTAGCATCTCTCCATTGCTTGGGATGCTTTCATCAGCCCAGGCCTTGGTGATGTAATGATGTAGTGTTCTTGTGCAGAGATACCCTCCCTGTTTTAGCAGTTCTGCAGGAATATTGTCAGAGCCAGGAGACTTGTTGCACTTCAGGGAGCGGACAGCTGACAGAACCTCCAGGAAGGTTGGGGGTTGGCTAAGGTTGTCAATAGGGGGAAATTCCGGCAATTCATTCAGGATGGTATAGTCTGCATCCGAGTCCTGATTTAGTAAGGTGTTAAAATGTTCAGCCCACCTCTCCAGGATGCTATTCTGGTCTTTCAGGACTTTGAGCCCATCTGCTGTTTTCAGGGGAGTGATGCGGTGACTTATTGGGCCGTAAATAGATTTGACTGCATTATAAAAGTTGTGCATGTCATTTCTATCAGCGAATAACTGAATTTCATAAGCCTTCTCCATCCACCACTTGTTCTGTAGGGTCCGCAGAGTTCTCTGGACTTCCCGATGAGCTTTTTGCCAATGCTGTTTGGCGGTGCTTGATAAGGGTTTTCTTAGGGTTTCCTGATGTGCTTTGTGCATGTTGCTTAGTAAGTTATGGATGGACTCTGAGTTGTTGTCAAACCAGTCTTGATGGTTTTTGCTCTTATAGCCGATTGTTTGGGCTGCTGCTTCATGAAGGGCTGTAGTAATAGAGGTCCACTGCTGTTCTGTGGCATTACCATCCCTCAGGAGGAGTTCTAGCTCCCCTAGTTTCTCAGCGAGGGAGCGACGAAACTCATTCCTTGCAGTGGTACCTTCCAGGCGGACACAGTCTAGTCGCCTCCTACTGGATCCACGTTTTCGCATGGGGGGGCGCACTTTCATGAGGACCTTGGTCATGATCATGCGATGATCTGTCCAGCATTCTGCACCTCTCATGGCCCGGGTTATGAGAACGTCTCTGAGGTCACAACGTCTCACGATGACATAATCAATCAGGTGCCAATGTTTGGAACGTGGGTGCATCCATGATGTTTTGTATTTGGTCCTTTGCTGGAAGATGGTGTTGGTTATGGTCAAGTTGTGCTCAGAGCAGAGGGTAAGTAACCTCATGCCATTTGAGTTGGCCTGACCAATCCCATGCCTGCCAAGTACTCCTTTCCATATCCCACTGTTCTGCCCAACACGAGCATTGAAGTCCCCAAGCAGGAGGATCTTATCATTCTTGGGGATCTGGTGGAGAGCCTCATCCAGTGTTTGGTAGAAAGAGTCTTTAGACTCACTGTCAGATGGTAGAGTTGGAGCATACACACTTAGAAGTGTGGCATAGCGGTTCTTCACCAGTGGGATATGGAGGGTCATCAGTCTTTCACTGATGCCCACAGGAGTTTCAGTGAGTCTTGGCAGTAGTGTGGTCTTAATTGCCAGTCCCACACCATGCAGATGTTGTCCACCTGTGGGATAGCCTTTCCAGTAGAAGGTGTAGCCCATACCCTCCTCTGTTAGAGATCCCTCATCAAGGAGCCTGGTTTCACTCAGGGCAGCAATGTCGATATCATAGCGGCGCAGCACGTCTGCAACCAGGGCTGTTCTTCTATGGGGTCTTTCAGACCTACCATAGGAGTCCTGGAGAGTTCTTATGTTCCATGTTGCCAGTTTAAGGTTGTAGGATTTATTTCTTCTCTTTCGACCGCATGACCCGACAGGTGTGGTATCCTGTCCAGGTATGAGTTGAGTGGGCATTTTTTAGGCCACCTTTTCTAGACCCTTCCTCAACTTGAGGTGAGTAGTGCGGTCCCTAAATAGGGCTGCTCAGTCGCATAGGGGTCTGCCGAGAACAGCTGCCACTCAACCCCAGCTGTTAGCGACCAATACCCTGTGCCGCTGACGTGCAGGGCCCTGACTAAGAGCTCCCAGCCTATTCAAACCTGCCCCCGTCGTCAGACACCCCATCGCCGCCAGACTTCAGCCAAATGTAGATCCAGGTAATATCCACCATGGTCAGAGGTGGAAACCTGCGCTTGTAATTTTAAAGTGCTTTAGGGGGTGCGCTCACTCCAGTAGCACTATCTTCACCATGATGAGGTAGGACTGGTGGCGTGGGTAAGCCCAGGACGACCAGCTCCCCATCCTGGCTGCAGGAGGCTGCCTGGGACCTAGCTCTGTTTAGGCCCGCCTATTGCGCACCGCCAACGCATTGCTTTTCTGTTGGGGTGTGCTCCCTTAGCCTTGCCTCGAGAGGGTAACCCACAAGGCAGTGGGGCTATTTACCCATAGCTGGGGCAGTGGTTGACAGGCGTCAGGGCATGTCCACCATATAGTGGGCCTGCACACCACATCTCTGGGGCCCACTGCTGTTCATACCACAACAGTAGGGAAGGGGTAAAAATCGATACAGCATAGTACCACGATACTTTCCATGGCAATACTGTATCGATACACAGGACGCCAAGTATCGATCTTTTATTATATAGGCCTAAATAAATTGCATACGATAATTTAAAGGTGATACAGAGGATCTTTTCGTCGACTGAGAAACCAAAGACTGTTACTGAGTTTTTGAAATGAGCACATGCGTAAGAACAACCCCCCTCCTTCACAGCTCATTTCGAGGGAACGCCTCCCAAAACTCGTGCACGAGTATTGGAACACGAGTGTTTACCACCGGCATTCGCTGTGTCGTGTTAGTGGATTCATTATGTCGGACTCACCGCAGGTAACTCATAATCTGCAGTTGTTACTCCTGTCTCTTGACAAAAACATTTTATGCGGTGCCTGTGGAATGTGGAAAGTTACTGGAGCGCGCAGCCGTGCACGTCTCGCACAAGGAATGTCATGGCAGTGATTGACAAGCCAGAGGGCCAGTCCTCGCACGTCTCTCACAAGGAACGTAATGGCAGTGATTGACAAGCCAGAGGGCCAATCGTTTACGCGATGATCGCATAAACGATTGGCTGATGTTTTTAAGGCCCTACCTTGTGCACAGATGATGTAAATTAATATTATTCCTTTCAGTGCACCCAATAAATAGCCTTTTATCAGTTAGTAAAGACAGTTTTAAGTAATATTGCAAAAATGTATAAAACAAAACATCCTCTTTAGCACCTTTAACGTTTTGGATGAATAAACAAATCAATTTCTTTTTCAGCCCACTAGATGGTGGTGGTGTTTTCTGGTGTAGCACAGCAGTGTATACCTGTTTGCATTACATTTCGGACAACTTACTACTAGTTGCCAATTTAACCACTTCAAACATCAAACAGTGCCTTTTCACAACACAGATGTGTCGGCCACAAGCTCCAGTTTTCCGCCTCCACCCCACCTGATGACTCCACCTGTGTGGTTGCGCTGTGCCGTGTGCAGTCTCTGTGAGGAAACGGCGTAGGAGGAGAGGAAAATGCTGTCAGGCTAAAAGTGAGCTTAGTGCCCGGACAGTCTTACCAGGACAGTCGTGTGGGTGAGATGGATCGTCTCTTCCACATCACGAGGCGTTCTCTGGAGACGCCCTATCAATGACTCGTTCATCTGGCAGGGGACTCGTCAGTGTAGTCTGTATGGTGGTGCTTTCCTTACATACGGCGTAGTGGAGCAGCACATCTTCGTCCGATGTGCCGGGCATTTCAACATGCATCACAGCCGGTCAGTGACTCCATATCAATTAAGATGGCTTCGGTAAATTCCAGATCGCTGGCAATCAAGACGTTTATTCTGAATGACTTTATAATCTCTGGCAACATTGATTTTTTTTTTATTTGTGATGGAGACCTGGCTCTCCTCTGGTGATATTAGCCCTTTTTCGGAACTTACCCCTGTTGATTATACAGTATCTCTCAGAAGTGAGTACACTCCTCACATTTTTTTAAATATTTTATTTAGGGCTGGACGATATGGCCAAAATTTATATCACGATATAATTCTTAATTTCGGTCGATACGATATAATTCCGATATCGATATGAACTATATAATAGCCTCAGAAAAACTGCCAAGAACGGCCACAACGGATGTCTGTACCTACAAACATCTGAAAAATGAATTTGCCAAATCTATGAAATCTCTTCCTATAAAACTATATAATATTTTAGAAATAAAAACAGTACAAATAAATTTATGTTCAGCTTTTATTTGTATTTAGCCTTCATACAAACATAAAAATAAACATAAGACTCACTCACTTTAATAATATTAATATCTTTAACATTAAACTATAACATAGGCTGATTTTATTATTCTTAAAGGGTCATGAAACCCCAAAACACTTTTTTTGAGATGTAAACAGATATGTATAGGCTGCACATCATTGAAAACACTAAAGGTACTCAATGTTATTCATAAGTGAAAAATAGTTATTTTTGCATTTTTCATAGCGATTTCTGTCTTCCTTTTTGAAAAGCTGAGTCGGAGCAACAACACAAAATCTGACATAATCGTGTACTTTCGGCCCAAGTATGGGCATGGTCGAACATGCTGACGTAGACCGTTTCGAGCGAATCTCGACATATATATTCATGACATAAAGCTAATGTAATCCAATCACTGCGCTGTAGTATGCATAAGATTATAATTGCAGTATTATGCATGAGGAAGCATCAGTTCTCTCGGAAGTGGATTGTTTTGCTGTAATCTACCAGCACAAATGGAAAATATGTTCGCATATGTTCAGTCTCCTCTGCCTGCTCTAGCTGCGTTCAAATACGCAAGCCGTAGGCTGTTTACCTCAGCACAGCACGTGTGTTGTTTGTATTTTGCTCGCGATGCGGTCAGAACTGGAGTTTGAATACGAACACATGAAAAATACGGATTGTTTTTATGATATACAGGCGGAGCGCGCATATGCTCGGTTTCAGCGCGGAGCTCCGCGATGAGTTTAATAACACTAGCCACGTGACACATAGCTCATACAGAATAAAGTATCCGTGTTTAAAGTTTTTATTTCACACATTCTCCTGCACCAAACATTAACCAGCACGGTGTAGTTATGCACACATATTTGCATCAAGTTGTGGAAGCTTGTTCCGTCGCATTTGCATCAGGTGTACTCATTTTGTAAAACTTGCCGCGTTTGCGTTTGATCTTAGCGTACAACTGTTGAGCACTGGCTGGTGGCTGCATGTCTCTGTGGTGTACGTCATCACGCAAATAGCCAATCGCATTCTGCTCTTTCTAACGGCTGCGCCTCAAGTCAGTGATGCTGTAATGTATGTATCGAAATACCGGAAATGTGTTTAAAAATCATGTCACCGTTATCGAAAAAAATTATATCGCGATATATATTGATATTGAATTATTGTCCAGCCCTAATTTTATTATATCTTTTCATGTGACAACACTGAAGAAATTACACTTTGCTACAATGTAAAGTAGTGAGTGTACAGCTTGTATAACAGTGTAAATTTGCTGTCCCCTCAAAATAACTCAATACACAGCCATTAATGTCTAAACCGCTGGCCACAAAAGTGAGTACACCCCTAAGTGAAAATGTCCAAATTGGGCCCAAAGTGTCAATATTTTGTGTGGCCGCTGTTATTTTCCAGCACTGCCTTAACCCTCTTGGGCATGGAGTTCACCAGAGCTTCACAGGTTGCCACTGGAGTCCTCTTCCACTCCTCCATGACGACATCACGGAGCTGGTGGATTTTAGAGACCTTGCGCTCCTCCACCTTCCATTTGAGGATGCCCCACAGATGCTCAATAGGGTTTAGGTCTGGAGACACGCTTGGCCAGTCCATCACATTTACCCTCAGCTTCTTTAGCAAGGCAGTGGTCGTCTTGGAGGTGTGTTTGGGGTCGTTATCATGTTGGAATAATGCGGTCCAGTCTCCGAAGGGAGGTGATCTGCTCATTCAATGAACTGTAGCTCCCCAGTGCTAGCAGCACTCATGCAGCCCCAGACCATGACACTCCCACCACCATGCTTTACTGTAGGCAAGACACACTTGTCTTTGTACTCTTCACCTGGTCTCATCAGACCACAGGACATAGTTCCAGTAATCCCTGTCTTTTAGTCTGCTTGTATTTTTGGCCACCGTGCTGCAGCTCAGTTTCAGGGTCTTGGCAATCATCTTGTAGCCTATGCCATCTTTATGTAGAGCAACAATTCTTTTTTTTTTCAGTTCCTCAGAGAGTTCTTTGCCATGAGGTGCCATGTTGAACTTCCAGTGACCAGTATGAGAGAGTGAGAGCGATAACACCAAATTGAACACACCTGCTCCCCATTCTAATTGGGCCCAGTTTGGACATTTTTGACTTAGGAGTGTACTCATTTTTGTGGCCAGTGGTTTAGACATTAATGGCTGTGTATTGAGTTATTTTGAGGGGACAGCAAATTTACACTGTTATACAAGCTGTACTCTCACTACTTTACATTGTAGCAAAGTGTAATTTCTTCAGTGTTGTCACATGAAAAGATATAATAAAATATTTACAAAAATGTGAGGGGTGTACTCACTTCTGTGAGATACTGTAAATTTTTAAATATCCCCCGTCATTCCGGCCAGGGTGGAGTACTGGCATCTGTTTTTAAAAACTGTTTCTGCTGTCGGATACGGACTTATACGCAACTTTTGAAGTAACAACTTTTCTCACTGGATCAGATAAATTCACTGGTTGTAACAGTAGTGTACCGTCCTCCGAAAACAAGCAAAGACTTCTTAAATGAGTTTTCAAAATTTTTAGGGGGTATTACTCCCAAATATGATAGACTTTTGCTTGTAGGTGATTTTAATATACATGTATGTTGTGACTCTTCTGTACTAGCCAAAGACTTTGAGTCTTACTGAAGCATGTGATTTTGTTCAATGGATAAATGAGTCAACCCATGCACATGGCCAAACGCTTGATCTGGTCCTATCTCATGGTTTCCCTATCTCGGATGTGCAAATTGGTGATCTAAGTTTCTCAGACCATAGGCCTGTTACTTTTAGTGTTGATCTCTCATGTCATACTACTGCATCTGCTGGACCACTAAAATGGTCATGTGTAGGCTTACCTGTCCAACGTCTGCCGATGCTTTTTCTATAGCTTTTGCTGATGCTTCTCAGATGTTCTTCATAGAACATCTAACAAAAACATTAGATATTCATGAGCTACTCTGTTTATTGAATTCTCTGTGTACCAACGCTCTTGATACTGTTGCTCCTCTGAGACTTCATAGAACATCATAAAAACCAATTTGAACCATGGCCGAACAGTCATACTCACCATCTAAGACAAGCTTGCAGAAGAGCAGAGCACAGATGGAAAAGGGATAAGCTACAGGTGTCATATGAGATATTGCGGGAGTCTTTATTATCCTATCAGAAAGCTGTTAAAGCTGCAAAGTCTAATTACTTTTCTGAGTTAATAGCTAAAAACACAAACAGTCCTAGGATCTTGTTTAATATTTTGAATTCTGTTTTTAACCCTGTAGGCAGAATTCATCTTACTGAATCTGCCTCTCTATGTGAAAATTTTCTGAGATTCATTGTGGATAAAATAGTGACCCTTGCCTGTTGATGCTACATGTAATCCTATAAGCCACCAAGTTTTTATATTAATTTATATTCATATTAAGCCGATTACTGTATCCATTTTAATAGATTTAATAGTTGCTAAGTTGAAGCCTACTACCTCTTCCCTTGACATTGGTTTATTGGTTTACTCGGTTTATTAAACAGATTTTTGACAGTGTTGGGACATGGATCCTCTCAATAATCAATAAAAGCCTTATCTTAGGGTTTGTTCCAGCCCAAGTTGAGACTAGTATTGAAAAGGCAAAATTTGGACATTACTCAATTATCAAATTTTAGACATATTTCAAATCTATCTTTTATAGAAAAGATCTTTAAATATCTTGAAAGAGGTTCTGTCTCGTTTGGATTACTGCAATTCTTTATATGTAGGAATATCCCAGTTTTCTATCATTAGACTTCAAATGGTTCAAAATGCTGCAGCCAGATTTTTAACTGGGCTTCGCAAATGTTAACATATTGCTACTATTTTAATGTCTCTTAACTGGTTGCCGGTGCGTCATAGAGTTGACTTCAAAATACTGTTGGTTGTTTTTAAATCCTTACATGGCCTTGTGTCTTCTTATTTATCTGAACTCTTAAATCTGAACATGCCTGATAGGTGTCTATGGTCCACAAATAGTTACAATCTCTTCCAGCCTCGTAAATGACTGAAGTCAAGAGGGGATCATGCATTTGCAGTTGTCGGACCTAGGCTATGGAATAGCCTCCTTTTATCCTTGAGATCCCTGTCCTCTGTGCATGAATTAAAAACTAAGTTAAAGTATTATCTCCTTTCCTGGGCATTTAATCAATCTTAATTTAGTTTGTTGTGTTCTTGTTAGGGCCGAAGCCCTGTAAAGGGCTGAGGGCCCTATTATTTTCCTTAGGAAAATTATTATTTTTTTGACTATTCGGGCATTTTTGGGGCCCTTAACATGCTCAAAAACTCTTGAAACTTTGCACACATATCGAAATCGTCGGCCATCGGGGCCAGGCAGAAGCTGATACCCGGGCGTGGCAGGGAGGCTCAACAGCGCCCCCTTGAACGTTGTCTAAAACCTTGGTCCATATATCAAACACGCTTGCACATATTTGTATGAAACTTAGTACACATAGAGACCTCATCGGGCCGAACAACTTTCATGCTCTAAGTTATGTCACCTCAACAGGAAGTCTGCTATTATGGGTTGTTTGAAAAACGCATGCTCTGGAATTTGATATACTCCTCCTAGATGATTAATCCAATCACCACCAAATTGGTTCACATACTTATGAATGGGGTTATTTTAATTTTTTCAGCTATTGTTTTGTCTTGTGAACTAAATGCTAACATCTTTTATGTAAAATAAAGGGTGATAGCGTTCCGGCACCACGCCGGATTTCCGGCGTAGGCTACTGTGGCTGCGGGAAAAAAAAAAAAAAAAATCAGGTTCTGGTTATATTGGTCTACGGCGGCG
This sequence comes from Megalobrama amblycephala, assembly GCF_018812025.1. Classification (NCBI taxonomy): domain Eukaryota; kingdom Metazoa; phylum Chordata; class Actinopteri; order Cypriniformes; family Xenocyprididae; genus Megalobrama; species Megalobrama amblycephala. Next base: position 591,121 of record NC_063062.1, read on the forward strand.
TTTTAGTGCCATGTTAAAAAAATAATAAAAATAATAATAATAATAATAATAAAAAAGATTGTCTAATGTTTATTTGATGTCTGTTTTTAAAAGCACGGAAGAGAATATGTGCTGTTCTGTTAGACATCGTTTCAGCTATTAAAATAGTTCCGTTTTGTATGTATGGCAAAGTGATTTCGTTTCTGTTTTTATTAATTAAGTTGTAATGGGAAGATTTTTTATTCGTCAGATATAAATAAGGTATAGGCGCATATCCATTGGTTTGTGCGGAGAGTGGAAGCTTGCACAATGCAATACAGAGGCGCCAGAGCCGTCACTTGCACTTTTTTTTATCCAGTGGAAACGAATTATCCTCAAAACAATACATGCCTTACCGACATCAAATACATAGATGGAGAGATTTAAATTATTGCTTAACGAAATAAAACAAATCAAACCAAAAACTCTTTCATTATATCTGTAAAGATGCATTTCTCGCGTCAAAGTGGAGATTTCTATTAAGGATCTTGCGTCACTGATTTAGAATACACTAGTTTATTCATAAATAATTCAAATATCCCCTTACCCTCCGACACATTCATTGTTATGTACAAGGAATACAAGTTGATGTAGACTAATATAAATTTAAAATACATCGTTTTAATAAATACAAATCAGCAAAACTGTTTCAAGTGATAGGCATTATTCAATTAAAAGTATCAATGAATAAAACATTATGTTGACCAGGTGGATTATTCATTGAAATCATGGAGAATGACATTTAGTTTTATTTTCATCATGAATGACAGCGCACCGTGTATTTACAGACAAACGAAATCTGCAGAAGTCTCTTTACTGCGGAACTGAACTTAATAAAACAGAAACGAAATCAATGTGTCATACATACAAAACGGAACTGTTTTAATAGCTGAAACGATATCTAAACGTTTTGCTATGTTCTGTCTATGCAAACAGAACAGCAGTAGGCTACATAGGCTAATAAATCAAGCGCGTCATCGTCACAACCATAGCCTTGTTTCCGCACGGAATAAAGTATTTTATTCTCGGAACATTTCGACTTTATTCTCCGACTTTATTTTTATTATTATATATATTATTATTTTTTGCAGAGGTTAGATATTTCGACTTTATTCTCTGAATATTCCGACTTTAATCTCGGAGTTTCGACTTTAATCTCGGAAACTTAGATTTTTTTTTATTAAATAATTTTTTTTTTTAACATGGCACTATATGTCGTCGTATTGATCTGTCATTTAGATCTGAGATGCGCAGGTCAGAGAGCAGCTTTAACGCTCAACGACTCATGAGCCAATCAGAAGTAGTTAAGGGGCGGGCCTCGTGTCTTTGTCAAATAGATTGATACAGGTTAAGGCAATGCTCCATGCGCGAAGGTGTTTACAATTGTGTCTCATATTTCTCAACTCAAAACGTAAGTCATGGCTATGTTTATGAAGCCAGGGGAAGACATTAAAGACATTGATAAAAGCATAAAGAATAAATGGCGCTGGGCTTGGATTGAGGATGTGGGTAGCGACGGAAAGCCCTTTGGAAGCTGGTGTCAAAAACTCCGGCAACCAGGAGCATGCTATTGCACTGTGTGTGCCAGAAAACTAATGTATGGAACTAGCGGGAAAAAAGTACTGTCACGGCACGAATTAGACCCTGTTCACAAAGCAACAGTCAGAGCACTGCAACACACCTCACGTTTGCCAGGGGCAACAGCCACGGCAGCTATTCCACCCTCAATGACCGATCGTGTGACCGATTTAAAAATTCGCTTGTGCTCCTTCATTGCTGAGCTTGACCTGTCATTTAATATCGCCCACCCACTCGTCACTTTATGTAAAAAATTAGCGGAGGATAGACCCGCCCTGGCGCATCTGTCTGTCTCCAGGCAGCACGCAAGCTATCTTCTTACACATGGCATCTCGCCAGAGTTTAAAAAACGTCTGTCTGAGAAGCTTAAGAATGCCATGTTTTCAGTCAACATTGACGAGGCCACGGACAAAAGTATGGATAGAATTCTTAATGTACTGGTCCGATTTTATGACGAGGATGCAGGCAGTGTGAAAACACAGCATCTTGCCAGCAAAAAAGTCAATATTGCAAATGCCTCAGCTTTGATGCTGGAACTAAATGACGTCCTGCACTCATATGGGCTAGAGTGGAGGCAGGTCACCAGTATGCTACTAGACAATTGCGCAGTGATGAGGGGGAAGAAGTCGGGGCTTGAGACCCTAGCTAGAAAGGAGAACCCCAATCTGTTGGACATTTCGGGAGACACTGTCCATATGGTGTCAAATGCGGCTAAGGCTCTCATGAGCCCATTTCAATCAGAGGTGGAAGATTTTTGCTCTGATGTTTATTATGACATAGAGAAGTCCCCCAAGCAGAAGGAGATTTTTGCACAATTTCAGAGTTTACTCCATCTCACCCCCAAGAGCTTGATAAGGCCCATTAGTAACCGATTCATTCAGATGCTTGAAGTCTGCAGTAGAATGAATGAACTCCTGGATGTACTCGTGGTGCACTACTATCATGTCATGGACGCAAATGAGGAACACAAATACAGGTAGGCCTAATAAAACTCTTTTAATAATAACAGGTGTAACAAGTGTGTATTTAATGTCTGTTATTTAGTTTAGTTATTTTTAGCTCATTATGGAATGTACAGGAGGCCTAATGATGCAACATCTTTTAAGATATTTTTTAAATGGTTACTGTAGGTGTTAGGAAAATAGCAAATTAGCAGCATATTAAGGTAATAGGCTATATAGTTACATAAACGTGTGTGTGTGTGTGTGTGTGTGTGTGTGTGTGTGTGTGTGTGTGTGCGTGTGTGTGTGTACTACAGAAGGCTTCTTAATCAGGTGTTTGAGCGGCATGACCTCACAACTGAGGAAAAGGCCAGGATAGTAGTTCTTCAGAAAGAACAGGCAGCAGCGTCCCGGACGGGAACACAAGTTAACCAAGACCGAAAAGATCGGATCTCTGTGGTCATTTCAGAGTTCGAAAGAGTAAAAGTCATGATTGACTTATACAGAGGTATCTTTTGTATGACTAGGCAAACTAAATGCAACTTAAAATGTTGTATTTGTTAAATATTTTTGTGTTTGAAGTCCACTAGCACCTGATCTAACAAATGACCTAAGTCATGATGCAATGAAACAGTCAGGTCTTTTCTACAGCAACAATAACCAAATTAATGAGAATATGATCAACATTTAAGTACGATATTGTGAAGAACTATGTAACAAGGTATCAGTTTCCTATAATTTACTCCTGTAACATGAAAGTGAGTAGCATATTCAAAAGCCATCTCTGTAGTCTCATTAGTCTAATCTAATTTTTATTTATCAGAGGATGCAAGACCTAGACTTGATACCTAGAAACATATGTCACCTCAGAGGCTATACAGAAGCTTGATTTTTTTTTTTTTTTTTTTCCATTGTGTCAGAAAGAAAAATGTATTGTTATACAGTTATCTTGGAATATATCAAAAAGTAATTCCCTCTATTATATGTATGACAAGTGTTCTGATCCAATTAATGTTTCGCTGGAAATAAATTTAGTTGTATTATTATTTAGTTACAGTATATATTGTATTTTAAATACATAATCATACTTTTGTTCATTTAATTGCTCAAATTGAATTATTTGTTGTTTTTTATATTTGCAGGGGTCCTTCTGACATTTCAGAGATTTGTCAAAGAGCTTCAACATGAAAAGCCAATGGTGCATTTGTTGCATGTGGAAATGGTGGCCCTTGTTAGAGAGCTCCTGAGCAAATTTATGAGACCAAAGGCTATTCCACTGAGTCACAAGGAGATTCTCAAGGTTGATGTACGGAGCAGGGATTTGCAACTGTCAAACCAGAGGCTCTCTGTTGGACAATTCTGCTACAATGCAATGAACAAAGCTCGTGTGGAGAGGAAGGTATGGGTTGGACATATCTATGACTCTCTCAGAGAAGGGTATATGAGGTCAGCAGAGTTTCTGCTAAAAAACCTTCCCCTGGATAACATCATATTAACATCACTCTCTGCTCTGACGCCGTCTCTAATTCAATCCGATGCAGTTGTTGGAGCATTCACTACATTAGGAGAGGCCTTGCCAAATGTTGTCCCTCCAGAAGAGATCGGTCAACTGGTTGAAGAATGCCGGGCCTACCAGATGGATGCGGACATGCTTCTTCGTGTACCAAACTACATCGAAGGGGACTGTCGAGTTGATGTAGACTGGTGGAGCCATGTTGCTTCTTTGAAAAATGCAGAGAGAGGTGTGAAGTATCCCACCCTGTGCAAACTTGTTAAAGCGCTTCTGTCCATTTTTACAGGCCCCTTGGTGGAAGGATCATTCAATTTAATGGATGATATCCTAGAGTCTGACAGGTGCTCCATGAATGTGGAAACATACGAGAGCCTCGCAGTGATCAAGTCCACACTTAAGGCCAGGAACTGGACAGCCTCAACTATGAACATTGACCAGCCTTTAAGGCGATCCTGCCTTTCCTCATTCCAAAACTACCAATTACATTTAAAGAAAAAGAAAGAGACTGCACAGGCACTAAAGAAGAAAAGGCTTAGTGAGGCAGCAAGGATTCTGTCCTCAAAGGAGGCAAACAAATTGTCTCAACAGGCCCGAAAAACCAAAAGGCCAGCAATATCCTCCTCTGCACAAACCTCCACCTCCTCTGCACAAGCCTCTACCACCTCTGCTCAACAGGCCCTCCTGAAAAAGAGAAGACTACCCCAACCCTCCTCTGCGCAAGCCTCCACTTCCTCTGCACAAGCCTCCATTTCCTCTGCTCAACAGTCCCTCCTGAAAATGAGAAGACCACCACAACCCTCCTCTACACAAGCCTCCACCACCTCTGCTCAACAGGCCCTGGAAAAAAGAATACCACCCCAATCCTCCTCTGTACAAGCCTCCACTTCCTCTGCACAAGCCTCCACCACCTCTGCTCAAAAGGCCCTTGAAAAAAGAAGACCACCCCAACCCTCCTCTGCACAAGTCTCCACATCATCTGCACCATCACAGTTTTTTCCTCTCTTTTATCAATCCAAAGCATCATCAACCATGTTAAAAAGGAAAGGTTCCGAGGACCAAAAACAATGTTCATCAAAAAGGAAGAAATGAAGGGAGGGAGACATGTTTTCCACACTGTCTTTTACAGTTATTTATTTTGGTTTTTCAGTTGTTTTTCAGTGGTCACCATTTGCATGTTTTGAAAAAAAAAAAAACTACGTTCAGAAAGGAAGAAATGAAGGGAAGGAGAAATGTTTTTGTTAATCCCATACCGTCTTTTACAGTATATTCATTTTTTATAGTTTTTCAGTTGAATGGTGCATATTTTGCAATTAAATTTGTTAAAGAAAAATGAATGTGTGTCCTTTTCATGTCTTTTAGGTAATCAATTCCTGTGTACTTTGGAGTACTATTATTGCCACTTACTGACCTGTCTTGGTATGACTGTAGCATCTGCAGCATTTACTTCCAGTGATTGTACTAAGATGGGCTAATAAGGTCAATGTAGGCACTGAACATATTGAGAAGAAAATGCTGTGTTTTCTTGAATAATACTGAGGGCATAATGCAAATATGAAAATATCTAAAAAAGAGCCACTTGTCAATAATGATGATCAGGGTTATACATACTTAGGCTGTTTATATATTTGGGCCCAGGGGCCAACAAGTTGTGTTAAAAGTGCGTCGCATACATAGTACCCTCTCGGGGGGCAAGGAAAAAAAGTTCAGGCTCAGGAATTTTTTTCACTATCAGCCCTGCAGATTATATTTCTCTCCTGCACAAAGCGAGAAGCTGAACTCCAGAAGGAAACTGATGCTCCAGAAGGAAACACGATGCATTAAGAGCCGAGGGGTGAAAACTTTTGAATTCAAATATCAAGGTAAATTGTACTTAATTTTTCTGCCGGGAAACATGCAAGTATCTTCTGTTGGTTCCAAAGGGCAGTACCAAATGAAAAACAATGATATTTAAACAAAATAAGAAAAATTGTGACATCTTCATCCTGTTCAAATGTTTTCACACCCCGCCTCTTAATGCATCGTGTTTCCTTCTGGAGCATCAGTGAATGTTTGAACCTTTTTTAATAGTTGTGTTTGAGTCCCTCAGTTGTCCTCAGTATGAAAACACAAAGATCAAAATCCTACAGTCACTGCTGGAAAGGGTTCAAATATGCAAAAATGCTTGAAAACTGATGAATCTGCAGGAGCTGGAGGATTTTTCTGAAGAACAGAGCTCAGTTTAACTGCTCAGGACAAACAAGAGACTCATGAACAACCATCACAAAACAAAAAAACAGTCGTGGATCATCAGGTAACCACACACAGTATTGAGAATCAATGGTTCACATACTTATGAATGGGATTATTTTAATAAATTCAGCTATTGTTTTGTCTTGTGAACTAAATGCTAACATCTTTTATGTAAAATATCTTACTCAGGACAGTACTAAAAAAATAACATGCATTTTTTATTATCCCTCTTATTTTATTAAAATAATTCTCATTTTCACAGATTCTGCAAGGGGTTCACATACTTTTTCATGCCACTGTATTTTGGTTTGAATGTGGATTTTTCACACACACACACACACACACACACACACACACACACACACACACATAGACATAGAGTGTTTTACACCCTTGATCAGTTCTTTAACCCTTTAATTGCAGACTCACAGTGCAGAGTTTGGTGCCAACCCTAATCAATCACACCTGAAGCAGCTAGTCAAGCCAGTGTATTTGTAGGCCACTGACAACATAGTATTACATTATTAGTTTGATAATTAGTTTAATTAAAATAAAAAACACACTGTAAATGATAACTTCACACTATGACACTATATCACTATTAGTACAGGACTAGTTTTCTAAATGTTGTTTGAGTTACAATTATTATTTTTACAATTAAAATTATTTTTAAATTAATTATTTATTGATACAACTCAAATTTATCAAAAAACCCTGTTTCAGTAAATTTCACATGCCTGAGACTGACATTAAAATTGTCTTTGCAGGTTCTGTGATTTGGCTCTATTAATATTTTTATTTTTATTTTTTTTTTCATCTTATACCACACATATTGAAATTAAATGAAAGCATGCTTTTGGCACAAACAACAGCTCAGGGAGGTCAAAAAAACACATGAAGAGAAGTGTTAGGATTATACAACATCAGCAATCACAGAGATTCTCATTAAAGCTGGATTAGATTTCTCAGAGCACAGTGGAGTTTGCACAAATAACAGTATGTAATTTTCTCTAGAATTTTTATAGAGGTTGTCTGAGAAAAAAAACAGACATGACAGACTAGGATGATATTTTGCACTCATTTGAAATTGATTTATGACATTCTATGACATGAAAGTCACCTCATTTTAAATGATCTCATGGATGTGGCTGTTGTGGTTTGTGATCATAGGAGCATCAGCTGCTGCAGTAAATGTGGTCTGAATTTGACATAGTCCTTTTATGTTTAACTGTTTTAAATGGCCATTGCCCTCCGTGCACAGTTGCCCTGAAGCCACCAGGGTGGCGGTGCCTCTGGGCTTTTTGTTTTTGTTTTTTTTTATGTATTCTAGATCATTACTCTGTAAAGCACAGTGGTCAACTGTGTTTAGTTAGTGTGTAGTTAGTGTTTAGTCTAACCAACGTCGAACCATCCAATCAGACGGTCGAGGAGAGAGAACGAGCAAGAGGGAGATTTGAAAATAGGAGAAAAAAACTGCAGAATGAGAGATGAGACACAATACAAAAGAGCTCAAAAGAATATCACTGCAATGAAGTTTTATGACTGGGCAAGTGCTTTAGGACCCACGATTTATATTAGCTCTCTCCAGCACTGGAAAGCTTTTCTAAGTGAGAAGGCCTGAAAACAGACGCGGAGGCTGCTTTGATTCCTAATCATGTAAGTAACACTGGGATTTGATGACCGCTAGAGAATGCGGTGTTTAGTGTCATTGGTAGTGCGTTTGCCTCGTGTGCCAGCACTGATCGGGCCGGGGTTTGAGACCAACTTGGAGTAGGGTGGTTAAGATTGGAGTGTGAGTTTTAGGTTGATTTCAAATATCAACAGTGTTCAACAACGAATTTGAGAAATCGCATACAGCACCTTTAAACACCAAGTTAAACCGTAGCCAATGAAGACAGAGTTATTTACTGCCACATTTCCAAATTAACATGTGGTGAAAACTGTAATAAAACAATACAACAATATTCAGTGTCCATGTCTTGATTAACCATCCAATTATGAATGACTGTAACATAAACAATCACTGCTGTTCTCACTGTAGTACAGTAGCAGCTATAGTGGCTATTAGCATCACTGTTAGCTTGCAAACAGTTTTTAACAACTTATTAAACATCATCTTTTAACAAAATCATTACTAATATATAATCTTGTCTAATGTCACATAAACTAACTTAGCCTATGGTATTTACTCTATGATGCTTTATAGTGGATGTAGAATTGATGAGCTGGAAATTACATCACAGTTGTAGAATGACCCAGTTAAATAGCATCAGAAAATTCTCTTCAAAATATCACATGGATTGAAGACAAAATTATGAAATTATGAAAATGTCAACCAAACAAATATTTCATTTAATGAAAATAAAAAGCTACTGACAGCACTTACAGTGACTCTCGAGATCAAGAGCTCAGATGTGCTCCTTCTGCTCAAAAACTCTAAATATATTTCAGCAAGAAAATACACTAGCCAGCCTTTACCCCAGCAACCCCAGGAAAAAATAACTCAAACACAGGCACAGAGCTCTGAATTCATTTATTTAACATGACAGTATGTCAACTTCAAACTCACACCCACTCACGCTGCATCTATGCTGTATTATCTATATAAATCATGCAGAAAACACACATCAAATTTTAACCATGTATGGGATGGGAATGTTTTTCCATACAGTTAGGATTCAGGCACTGTCACGGCACTCTTCCTCATTTATGCTCAGCTTTACAAATTGAACCACTTCTGTAGATTATTTGTACATTGACCATGAGATGAACAATAGAAGAACTTCCTGTCCATTTCTTGGTTTTAAAAAGAATTCTATCTTTGACTGCATGGCTAATGAATTGTTTACAAGTAACAGATATTGTGCGTTTAATCTCAGGTGTGACGACTCTTATTTGTCAAAGTGGTGACAGGTGCCAATGTTGCTTAGTTAGGACCAGTTTACCTGCTCATTACGCACCTCAAAGGGTTAGAGCTTGTCTTAGATATAATTATTTTTCTTTGGTATACAGCACTGGCTGGACAGCATGAATTTAGATCATAAAATCATATGAATTTAGATGGGGTAATAGAAGTCCCCGAATCATAACATATATATGAACATATATTGTTTACCTTTGTTAATTATGAAATCACTGTTTAATATTGTCTGCATGTTTTTTAAAAAAACAAAACAAAACATATTTTGTAGATTGTTTGTTTTAGAAATGAAGTTTGCCTTTATAGACCATTTATTCGTGTTATACCAAATTTACTATATTCTATTGTTGTATTTTTCAATTCTTTTTTTTTTTAATCACTCTCCATGTGAATGACTCGAGGTTCAAAATGGTTTGTTTTGGGAATGAGATGCATGCAGGTGCTGTTAAACCAGTGTAGTTTGGCATAAAATGCACTCACAAATAAATAAATTGTAGCGAAATTCAATCTCCTTTCAGTTCTGGTCTCAAAGAAAACTCTCAGAGTCGAATTTACCAGGTCCCAGGAGTTTTAACTTTATTAACAAGCAAAAAAGTGAGATGCCAGCTGCACATCTGAATCTCTCTAGCCATGGCACAGTTCTTATACATTTTTCTGATCTGTTAAATCACAACAAAGTAGCATAATTCTCTGGTAAGATTCACCCCTACAGTTCTTTCCCATAGTCTCATTTACAGGTGCTCTCCTTCCTTTCTCTTCCTGGAGTCTCCCAAGTACTTCCCAACATTTTCACCTCAGTCACTTTATTAATTAAACTGCAGGTGTTGCTTACGCAAGAAATAATTCTCTTTAAGGGTGGTCGACTGACAACTAGTCTACATCTTTTGATTTACTGATGGTCAACCCTTTCTCATGAACAAAGTGAAACATTGTATCAAAGACAATCAACACTCCCCGGAGGCAAGAAGCCTTCACGTGACACCCTTAATAATGATCTTATTCATTTCACAGCCACCTGTTGTCTAGTGGAAAACTACCTGCAAAATATGCTTAGTGGCTTCTCAGATACATTTGGTCCTTGTAATCACAGTCACGTAGGCCATGAGGCCTCAAAACTCTTCTGGCTTTTATAGTAAGCAAACTAATTCTACAGTTGTTTTATATGGGATAGATAAAGTACTTCGTCAAATGTTGCCGATGCAATTTTCAAAACAAAAGTGTGAAGTGAATGATTTGCCAAACTCTGCAATGTTATGTTATATGAGAAAAGAGATGCTGTGATGACTATGATGACTATAATGACTAATGAAATGATGCCCCTTTCTTATTTAATAAATAAACATTTATATGAAACACTTGATGATACTGGGTATTTTTTCTGTGTATTGACTCCAATGAGTTACATTTCTTACATTCTTTTCACAGTCTTAAATTCATTCAGACAAATGTCAACATTTGCATTTTTATACATGTGAGAGCAACATTACAGCTTGAAGAAACAAAGGCAGGTTTGACATATCTTGAAAAATAAAGAATATAATCATAAAATATTCCCTGGAAAGCATGTTTTAATTTTATGCAGCAAGCCTCCTACAGATCCTGTACTGCCCTCTACTGTTAACACAGAGACTCGCAATATTATTGCTAGTTTCATTATTTTGTAAACTAAAGAGCCTACTGATAATGCTTCATTCTACAATGACTATTATTTGATGATATTAATATCAATAAATCAACATGTGGCATAATGACAATTATTAATTAAACTTTTAAAGGAATGCATGTAAAGCCGAACTTTGATAACTTGATAAACACCATTTTCAACTAAATACGGAAAACCTTTTATGCGTTTTGGCCATTCATTTACATGACAACATTTGAAAATGGGTTTCAAAGTGCAAGTTTTTGAAAACGATACCGATATGGTCTCTGTGTAAACTACAAAAAATTAAAGGTGCCCTAGAACCAGTTTTTACAAGATGTAATATAAGTCTAAGGTGTCCCCTGAATGTGTCTGTGACGTTTCAGCTCAAAATACCCCATAGATTTTTTTAAATTAATTTTTTTAATTGCCTATTTTGGGGCATCATTAACTATGCACCGATTCAGGCTGTGGTCCCTTTAAATCGCACGCTCCCTGCCCCTCGAGCTCTCGAATATAATTACAGTGTATTTACAAAGTTCACACAGTTAATATAACCCTCAAATGGATCTTTACAAGATGTTCGTCATGCATACTGCATGTATGCGTCGGATCATGTGAGTATAGTATTTATTTGGATGTTTACATTTGATTCTGAATGAGTTTGATAGTGCTCCATGGCTAAAGTTAACATTACACACTGTTGGAGAGATTTATAAAGAATGAAGATGTGTTTATGCATTATACAGACTGCAAGTGTTTAAAAATGAAAATAGCGACGGCTCTTGTCTCCGTGAATACAGTAATAAATGATGGTAACTTTAACCACATTTAACAGTACATTAGCAACATGCTAACGAAACATTTAGAAAGTCAATTTACAAATATCACTAAAAATATCATGTAATCATGGATCATGTCAGTTATTATTGCTCCATCTGCCATTTTTCGCTATTGTTCTTGCTTGCTTACCTAGTCTGATGATTCAGCTGTGCACAGATCCAGACGTTAATACTGGCTGCCCTTGTCTAATGCCTTGAACATGAGCTGGCATATGCAAATATTGGGGTCATACATATTACTGATCCCGACTGTTACGTAACAGTCTGTGTTATGTTGAGATTCACCTGTTTTTCGGAGGTCTTTTAAACAAATGAGCTTTACATAAGGAGGAGGAAACAATGGTGTTTGAGACTCACTGTATGTCATTTCCATGTACTGAACTCTTGTTATTCAACTATGCCAAGGTAAATTCAATTTTTGATTCTAGGGCACCTTTAATTTGTGAAAATGGTGATGTCATGCACATGGGTGTGTAGTGTTTCTTTACAAATTAAACATCGCCAACTACTGGCCTGGCATGAATAATACAGTGTTTTTAGTCATTTTTGTTGATCTGTAAGAATAGGGATAGTTTTGACAACGTTGTCGTCTATGTGCAAAAAACACGGAAAAAAAGGTAACACTTTACAATAAGGTCTCATTTGTTAACATTAGTTAATGTATTGACTAACATGAACTAATAATGAGCAATACATTTGTTACAGTATTTATTAAAGGGTTGGTTCACCCCAAAATTAAATTTCTGTCATTAATTACTCACCCTCATGTCATTCCAAACCTGTAAGACTTTCGTTCATCTTCGGAACACAAGATATTTTTGATGAAATTCGAGAGCCCTCTGACCCCTCCATAGACAGCAATTTAATTACCACATTCCAGGCCAGAAGACATCTTTAAAATAGTCCATGTGACTACAATGGTTCAACCTTAATTTTACTAAGCGACGAGAATACTTTTTGTGCACAAAAACAAAAATTAGTTAGTTAATTAACATTAACTAAAAGTAATAAATGCTGTAGAAGTATTGTTCATGTTCTTAGTTCATGTTAACTTCAAGGGTGAGTTCACCCAAAAATGAAAATTATCCCTAATTAACTCACCCTCAATCATCCTGTCACGGAGACGAACCCCGTGATCCCCTCCGCTGGCCAGCAGAGGGCTCCATCTCCAGAATACTGACATTCATGCATCCACTCACTCACTTACACTGACACGCACTACATTTCCCATCAGCCCCATACCTTGGACTCTGATCATCCGCCAGCTGCAGCTGGTTAGGACTACCATTTAAGCTGCTAGTTCACACAGACTGACGCGAAGTCTTGATCATTGCTCCGGCTGTCATTACTAAGCGTTATTTCCCAGTTTGCCTTCCTGTTGCCATTCTTGTCTGTTTACCGTTTACTGTTTCTCCGCTGCCTGCCTATTGACCCCCGCCTGTTTACCTGGACTGTGATACTTGCCTGTTGCCCTGACTTCCTGCCTGTCCCTGACCACGGTATTGTCTGTTCTCCGTTGCTCTTGTTTGCTGTTTCTGACCATCGCCTGTACGACCCTGTATACTGCAATAAAGCTTGCAAATGGATCCTATGTCGCGTGATGACTCACAACAGAAGACTTCGCCAAGAGACGATCCAGCAGCTTTTGATCATCTGTTTGCCAACATGGCTGCTCAGGCTAGTCAGATCGCGGCTAACCAGCACCAATTGAACCGGTTGACGACGGTAACGGAGGAATTGGTAAAGGCAATTCAGAGCATCCACAGCACCGCCGCCGCGACGCCACCTCCCGCAGCGGTCGCCATTACCCACGCGGCAGAGACGCCGTCTCAAGTTAATCCCCGCCTAGCGTTCCCTGAGAAGTTTGATGGTGATGCGTCCAAATGTAAAGGCTTTCTACTCCAGTGCTCCCTCTTTGTCGAACAGCAACCTGCACTTTATACCACAGAGACTGGTAAGATCGCCTTTGTTTGCTCACTTTTAACGGGAAGGGCTTTAGATTGGATTACGGCTGTGTGGCGCGCTGACGGGACTGCGTTCACCACATTCCATGATTTCCTCGAACGTTTCCGCCAAGTCTTTGATCACCCCAGAGAGGGGAAGGGAGCAGGCGATCGCTTGTTGGAACTATCACAAGGGAGGTCTACGGCAGCCGAATACGCTATGAACTTTCGGACTCTGGCGGCACAGACTAACTGGATAGATGATACACTCAAGGTCTTGTTTCGGAAGGGTCTATCGCATGAACTGCAGTCTGAACTCGCTTGCCGTGATGAGGGCAGGGACCTCAATAGTTTGATCGATCTGGCTATTAGTATTGACAATCTGCAGCGCGCACGCCGCGTCAGCTCACGACGCCCTACCCCAGCTGTATTCCCATGCCACGACGAAACACCTGAACCCATGCAAGTCAATACATACCATCTGTCTGCCGAGGAGAGAAATCGCCGCCTCACCAATCGTCTGTGTCTGTACTGTGGATTGCCTGGACACCAACGGATCTCATGCCCCTCACGTCCATCATCGGCCGCCGCTAAATCGGTGAGTGCCACATTAAGCTCTGTCAGTTCCATATTCTGTGTCACTGTTCCAATCATTTTATGGATTAATGGTGTTCGTGTGGTTACCGCTGCCTTGTTGGACTCAGGGGCAGCTGGAAACTTTATTTCAGAGGAGTTTGCCAGGTCTAATAACGTGTCGCTAATACCATGTTCCACTTCCCTCTCTGTAGCCACGATAGATGGGCGCCCCTTGGGGTCTGGTCTGATCACCCACTTAACTCAGAAACTCCCGATGTCAACCGGCCTTCTCCACAACGAACATATTCAGTTCTACGTGCTCCCTGTTTCTAATACTCCAGTCATCCTCGGATTACCCTGGCTCCGGCTCCATGACCCACAGATCTCGTGGAGAGAGGGACAGATAACCAGATGGAGCACTCAATGTCAAGAAACATGTCTATCCACAATCACCCCCCCCCTGCCAGTTCATGCTGTCCGGGTTAACCCGGAGGTTCCGGTCGTTCCTAACCTGCCTAGAGAATACCACGACCTCGCCTTGGCTTTCAGTAAAGAACGAGCCAACACACTGCCACCACACCGTAGACATGACTGTGCCATTGAACTTCTCCCAGGTCATTCGCCTCCCAGGGGTCGCATCTTCCCACTGTCACAACCAGAGTCCGAGGCCATGGCCAAGTATATCAAGGAGGAACTAGAGAAGGGATTCATTCGGCCGTCTACTTCACCTGCATCCGCGGGCTTCTTCTTCGTGCGGAAAAAGGATGGGGGTCTACGGCCGTGCATCGACTATAGGGGTCTCAACGAAATCACCGTGAAATTCCGGTACCCACTCCCTCTGGTGCCATCCGCACTTGAACAGCTAAGAACGGCACAATACTTCACCAAACTGGATTTACGCTGCGCCTACAATCTAATTCGTATCCGGGAGGGAGACGAGTGGAAGACGGCGTTCTCAACCACCAATGGGCACTATGAATACCGGGTTATGCCGTTCGGCCTGGTCAATAGTCCTTCAATCTTCCAGGCCTTCGTTAACGACATATTCAGAGATATGCTGGACAGGTCAGTAATTGTGTACATTGATGATATACTGATCTACTCCAACACCCTGGACGATCACATCCATCACGTCAGAGCGGTGCTGCAACGCTTAATTGATCACCAACTTTACGCCAAAGCGGAGAAGTGTGAGTTCCACACCACGTCCACTGCCTTCCTTGGATACATCATCAGCTCCGAGGGGGTCACCATGGATGAAAGTAAGGTCAACGCTGTCCTCAACTGGCCCGAACCGAATACCTTAAAGGAATTACAACGCTTCCTAGGATTCGCCAACTTTTATCGTCGATTCATCCGAAACTTCAGTTCAGTGGTCAGTCCACTTACCTCCATGGTCAAGAAAGGCATTCATCGTCTCCTGTGGTCAGACGCAGCCCATCAAGCCTTCAAGGAGATCAAACAGCGCTTTGTCACCGCACCCATACTCCGTCACCCTGATCCGTCGATCCCCTTCATCCTAGAAGTGGATGCTTCGAATATTGGAGTGGGGGCCATTCTCTCCCAGCGACAGGGGCCCATGTCTAAACTCCACCCCTGTGCCTTCTACTCTCGGAAACTCAGCTCGGCCGAACGCAACTACGATGTGGGAGATCGTGAACTCCTCGCCATGAAGACGGCCATCGAGGAGTGGAGACATTGGCTAGAGGGCGCTAACTACCCTTTCACAGTCTTTACCGATCATAAAAATCTGGAGTATCTGCGCAGCGCCAAACGGCTCAATCCCCGCCAGGCCCGATGGTCCCTATTCTTTACCCGATTCAACTTCACAGTCACCTACCGTCCGGGATCCAAGAACACGAAGGCCGATGCGTTGTCTCGTCTGTTTGAGGAGGAGGAGACTTCCAACGGACTCGAAACCATCCTCCCATTCCAAGTCGTGGTAGCGCCCATTCAGTGGGACATTATGACTCTGATACAACAGCAGAATGCTCAACAGGAGATTCCGGCCGCCTGCCCGCCTGATAAGGTATATGTGTCTCCCAATCTCCGTGACCAAGTTCTGAGTCTCATTCACTGTCTGCCCTCCTCAGGTCACCCTGGTATCACGGCCACTATTCATCTGCTTCAGAACCGTTTCTGGTGGGAGACCTTAGTCAGGGATGCCACGATCTACGTCCAGAACTGTCAGACGTGTAACATACACAAAAGCCCAAGACAATTCCCTGCCGGGTTACTGCAACCTCTTCCCATACCACAGCGTCCCTGGTCCCACATAGCGATCGATTTCATCACGGACCTTCCCATATCACAGGGTAACACTGTCATACTCACCGTCATAGATCGATTCTCCAAGGCCTGTCGTCTGATTCCTCAGCCCAAACTTCCCACAGCCATGCAGACCGCTGAACTACTGTGCCACTGGGTCTTTCGCCTCTACGGGTTACCCGAGGACATTGTCTCGGATCGTGGTCCACAGTTCACTTCCCGATTGTGGAAAGCCTTCTTTCAAGCTCTGGACATCAACGTAAGCCTCACCTCGGGCTACCATCCTCAGGCCAATGGACAAACTGAGAGGTTGAACCAAGAACTTACTCGCTTCCTAAGAACATACTGCAGCCAGAACCAAGAGGATTGGTCCCGCTACCTTCTATGGGCTGAATACGCTCAAAATTCCCTGGTAAAACCAGCCACTGGCATCACACCCTTCAAGTGCATCCTGGGGTACCAACCACCAATGTTCCCATGGTCGGGAGAACCCTCCGACGTACCAGCTGTCACAGACTGGCTCACCAAGAGTGAGGAGACCTGGAACCAGGCCCACGTCCACCTGCAACAAGCGGTCCGCCGCCAGAGAGTGCACGCGGATCGTCGACGCCGCCCCGGACCCGAGTATCACCCTGGTCAATGGGTCTGGCTATCCACCCGGGACCTCCGCCTCCGTCTTCCCTGCAGAAAGTTGAGTCCAAGGTATGTGGGTCCATTCAAAATTACACGTCAAATTACACCTGTCTCATTTCGTCTTGCCCTACCTAACACTTATCGCATCTCTCCCACCTTTCATGTTTCCCTGCTCAAGCCCGCTGCTGACCCCGGCGAGGAGGGGGAGGGGAGGTCCCGTGAGCAGAGTCCCCCGGCCATCCAGGTAGAGGGCGAGGAAACGTACCAAGTACGTGAACTACTCAACTCCAGACGTCGGGGTCGCCTCATCCAATATCTGGTCGATTGGGAGGGGTACGGTCCAGAGGAACAGTCGTGGGTCAACGCCGAGGACATACTTGATCCCAACCTCATCGACGAATTCCACCGCAACCACCCAGAAAGACCGGCCCCTCGACCACGGGGTAGACCTCGACGTCGTGTGCCACCTCGCGCCAGGAGTCGCTCGCAGGGAGGGGGCTCTGTCACGGAGACGAACCCCGTGATCCCCTCCGCTGGCCAGCAGAGGGCTCCATCTCCAGAATACTGACATTCATGCATCCACTCACTCACTTACATTGACACGCACTACATTTCCCATCAGCCCCATACCTTGGACTCTGATCATCCGCCAGCTGCAGCTGGTTAGGACTACCATTTAAGCTGCTAGTTCACACAGACTGACGCGAAGTCTTGATCATTGCTCCGGCTGTCATTACTAAGCGTTATTTCCCAGTTTGCCTTCCTGTTGCCATTCTTGTCTGTTTACCGTTTACTGTTTCTCCGCTGCCTGCCTATTGACCCCCGCCTGTTTACCTGGACTGTGATACTTGCCTGTTGCCCTGACTTCCTGCCTGTCCCTGACCACGGTATTGTCTGTTCTCCGTTGCTCTTGTTTGCTGTTTCTGACCATCGCCTGTACGACCCTGTATACTGCAATAAAGCTTGCAAATGGATCCTATGTCGCGTGATGACTCACAACACATCCAAGGTGTATATGACTTTCTTCTTTCATTCAAACACAGTTAGTTATATTAAAAATCCTGGCTCTATCATGCTTTATAATGGTAGTGAATAGTAACTGAGATTTTGACACCCAAAAAAGCGTATCCATCCTTCATAAAAGTAATCCATATGACTCCAGTGGGTTAATAAAGGCCTTCTGAAGCAAAGCGACCATGTGGAGCCATATGGATTACTTTTATGATGCACTGATGGATGCACTTTTTTTGGCTTCAAAATCTCAGTTACTATTCACTCCCATTAGAAAGTTTGGATTGGAAGAGCCAGGATATTTTTTTTAATAAAACTCTGATTGTGTTTGGCTGAAAGAAGAAAGTCATACACCTAGGATGGCTTGAAGATGTGTAAATTATGGCATAATTTTCATTTTTGGGTGAACTAACCATTTAAGTAGTTAACTTATGTTAACTAATGAAACTGTATTTTAAAGTTTTACCAAAATATATTTAATTACATGACATAGATGTTTTAATAGAAATTGCATTAAAGTATATTTTAGTTTACTATAACTGTTTAACAGTACTTTCAACAGTACACTCTTATCGTGTTGCAAATAGTAGTAAATAGAAGTAAACTTATTTCCGCAAAAAGTACCAAAAAAAGTTTATCCTTGTCCTTACAACTTTGCTAGGCGATTGCTAGGGTATTGTGGGTGGTTGTTAGGTGGTTACCGGACGGACATATGGATAAATAAATGATAGAGTCAGACGTTTAGGATCTCAGAAGAGGTAGTATTTTACAGTAAATACTATATAAATATTCACACTTTGCCAAGTCAACATATTTAGCAGCTGTCACAAAAATTCTAAATAAATTCTACATTTCAACTACAATAATTTCTACTATAAAACTGACTATATACAACATATGTACTACAAAATGTACAAAAATTATTCATGCAAAAATATGTTTGTTTAAAAGAAAAGTCTTTAAGATGCAGCTGATGTGGATCTACATTCACGTAACACGTCTTAAAACATCTGTACCTGCAGCTAACCCATCAAACCTGCTAGTCCTCATAGTTTCCTTTGAACCTAAACTCCAACCATCTAATGACATTTTGTTCCTGCTTAAGCACAGCTATGTGTGATGCATCCAGTATCAGTGATGCCATGTCACGCACATGGTGCATTTTCCATACCAATGTTCCATACAGTTTTTCTAGTAGCATTTTCCATGATGTCCTTTCTTTGTTGGTTTGAATAATTCAGATGATGAATGACACTGACACCTGATGTCACACTTACAATGGTGTATATAGAGCTAATATATAGCTCTCTTTCAGGTCTGTTTGACTGGTTTGGTGTGAAACAGCTGGGAACAAACTTGTTCAACTCACTGAAAACACTAAATAAACTAATAACACAGTCACTTATTTTCTTAAAAGCACACGCATGTGTTTTTTGATTTTTGTTTCGTTGATTTTGTTGGTAGAACAGGTAGAACATCCTGTTTGTGGGAGACATTCGTAGTCATCGGAATTATTCCATCCATGAATCTGTGAGGAGGAAAGACAAAATGAGCCATTTGTAGCTGTTTATTGCCATTCTCATTACTGCAATGTAAAATGTGTATATTATTTCATTTGTAAAGTATTTATACATAATGGTAAAATTTTTTGTGCTGATTTTTTGTTTGTTTTTTAATTTCTTTTTGAAGGTATTGGTATATATAGACTATACATGTTTAGATATATAAATATACATGTACAATTATGTATTTTCAAAATGACTAATTTTATTGCTAATTTTGTGATTTTGTTTCGGGGTTAAATGTGGCCGGGACTTTTCATTTATTTTTTTATTTTTATTTTTAATTTTTTTATGTGGCACATAATCAAAAGATATATACGTTAATCCAATCCTGTCTTATTATTTAAATAATAACATACATTTTTTTTAAATAAGGTATAAATTATCATGGCATAGCACAAGAAGTATGCTGTTTCAAACACTTACTCCAGTTCTTCTAATTCACAGTGTGGATCCTCCAGCAGATCTGACAGTGGTTTAACTCCTGAATCTGACAGTTCATTTCCTCTTATATCCAGTGCTTTTAGCTGTGATTGTTTAGAGCTGAGAGCTGATGCCAGAACAGCACATCCCTGTGCTGTAAGCCCACAGTATGTTACACTGCAAAGGGTTGAGCAATTATAAAAAAGATTGCTTTAAATCACATTTTCTGAACAAGTAAAAACAGTCAAATGTTCTTTGTAATGTACAGATCCACCTTCCAACACATGGTTCAATTTGAAAATATTCACCTCATTCCCTTTCCCCAATGAATGCAGGGCTCAGAGAAACCCCAAACATTGGTTTTAGGGTGTGTCCACACTTGTAGTTCGATTTGCTTGGTTCGTTTGGCAATTGGCATTTTTTCACATTCTCATTTTTAACACAGAACCTAAAGACACTGAACCTAAAGGCACAGGGATACGTTCACAACCTGATTGGTTGGCTTTTATGACGTATATTTCAAGACGGAACTTAACAAACATCCCAAAAATAAATGGTGTGTGTTTGGTATTTTGACCAGCTGAGAACTAGTGAAGAGCTGTCACACTCACAAATGAAGATCTGTTGCGAGTAGATGCGGTTCTGATGCCTATACCGAACTGTAATGGGCAACATCGCGACTATGACGAGAAAAAAACAGGTATGCTTGAGCATTCTGTCCCTTTAGGGTTGCATCTTGTGACATCATGTCCTGTTTTTGGTTCGTTTACAAGAGTTTGTTTGGAAGCAGACCTAGACCCATCTTTTCAGCGGTGTCTGTCTACTTGTTGGGTGAGCACCAGGGTTCAGATGGCAGCGCTCACACTCATTAAAATGAACCACAATACAGAGCAATCACACCAGGAAACATTTTAATCAAACCAAGCATGCCAAGTAAACACACCCTTAAAGTAACATAGACCCAGACCATTACAAAGGGTGAGCAAATGATAGGAGAATTTTCATTATTGGGTTAAAGAAATCTTTATTACCTTAGTGACTGCAGTCCTGATAGAAGATGACATTCTCCCACTGAAAGCTGCTTTAAACCTGAGTCAAGCAGGTCATTAGCACTGAGGTTCAGCTCTCTCAGACCTGAGTGTTTGGATGTATCTACATAACCCACCACCTGACAGCTTTCATGTGTGAGATTGCAATTATTCAGCCTGAGAGAAGCAAAAAACAAAGAAAAAGTTTTAAAAATCCATCATGTTTCACTTGTTAATTGTGAAATGTTCACATGAATCTAGAGGCCTGTTACCATAATTTCTCTAGACAAACATGTGGGTCTTCAAACACAGGGAGCAGACGTGTCACTCCTGAGTCTGTGAGGTTATTAATGCTGAGATCCAGCTCTCTCAGGTGTGATGGGTTAGACTTTAAAGCAGATGACAATGCAGAACATCCGTTGGCTGTAATTTTACAGTCAGATAGACTGCAAATAGTAAAGGCAAACAAACATGAACTACTGTCATTTGATACACAGAATGTTTATCAATTATTTCCTCAGAATCAGATTTAACAGCATCATGTTATTGCCATGTGGGCTGTGTGTTACTCTACTTGATTAGTCTTGATTACTTGTAATACCTCAATTTCTTGAGCTTGCAGGAAGGGTTCTTTAGGCCAACACAGAGCAGTTCCACTCCTGAATCCTGGAGGTCATTCAAACTTAAATCTAAATGTTTCAGGCTTGTAGAGGAGGACTGAAGCACTTGGGCCAGTGCAGCACAGCTTTTTCTTGTCAGTTCACAGCCCATCAACCTAAAAAAAGCCCTCAGTTTATATTTGTAAACTTTACAACTTGATCCTGATGTGGTTAAAAGTACTGCAAATCTGGCAATACCATAGAAATTCATGAGGGATTGTTACTGAAATATCCAAATGCAAAGGCAAAAATACATTTCTATGTTAAGTTATAAAGTACACATTATCACATAAATTTGTTGATGTTAATAAGTTTATGAACAATAAATTCTAAATGTATTATTCAGTTTACAATCAATTATAATCAATTATTTGACATAAGATACTGAGAACAAAATAGACATAAAGGTAAACGTGAAAATGCACCTAGAAATTAAATACAATGACTTTGCAATATAAACTAATTTCTCTTCTTTTTTCCTTGTTTTTTTGTTGTAACAGTAAATGATTAAAAATAGGAAATAAATTTAAATTTATCACTGGCTGACATGGTCTTTTGTCAGTGATTTACCTAATTAAAGGTATGTGTGCACCAGTAATAACTGAAAAAGTTACAAAGTTGATTAAAAAAATGTAATATTGACATATATCAGATAATAATCAAGCCTTCTGAAGCAATTTGGATAAAAAAAAGTTTTAATTTGATAATCTGTGTAAAACTTTGAGATTTAAAAAGGACTCTTTCGATGTTCGAAAGGTATACTTTCGAAGTGGAACTCAACAGGAGTTGATGCTATGGGAATGCTTCATGTAAGCCAGTATCTGAAGCACTTGATATATGCCCCTTTTGATTGGCTACTGCAGTCAAGTGACGTCACAGACCTGCCGACAGGCTATAAAAGGGTACCTAAGGGAAACGTCATCAGGTTCTTTTACTTCAGGAAGTCATTTGTGTGTTGTGTGTGTGAAATCTCGCGTGTGATCGAAAGGAAAGTATCACGCATGTCAACTAGATTTAGGAGATATGTCACATCATGTACAAGATTTATTCCTCCAGATGATACACGATTTGTGCGTTATCTGTCTTGGAGTGGAGCACAATCATTCAGCCCTTGAGGGGGCTGGCCATGCACATGATACATGCTGCATTCAGACAGAAAAAGGGATTGTGCCATATAACAGGCTGTTACAGATGAAGTGGGCAATCCCACAACTTGTGTCTCACTTCTTCCTCTGTCAACCTTTGGTTTAGAAATGTGCAAATGACAGCTATATGCTCCCTCTGAAATAGATAGAAAGGGTTATTACAGAAGAGGAGAGCGGGCAATGCAGCCACTTGCGGCCCACCCCTTATCTATCACCCTCTACTCCCAATACCCAATTGGGAGTACATTGGTAGGAGCTATGTGCTCCTTCTGTATTCACAATTAATACATGGATGAAGGAAGTGGGCAATACCGCCACTCACATCCCACTTCTTCTATCACTGTTCTAATACTGGGAATATAGAGCATATTTATAGGTTGTTACAGAAGAGGAAAGCAGGCAGTACTGCCACTCATGTCCTGCTTCCTCATCTGTCTCCTTCTCTGTGGTGTAAGTATCCTCCATATTCAAGTATTCACTTACTTAGGCTGAGCTTAAGAGGAAAAGTGATCAATATTGCATTCTTATCTCACTTTTTTGGCCGCCATTCTCAAGTACAGGCAGTTCAGGGGTGGTAGCGATACGCTCCCTCAGTTTTGGGATGGGCTAGTACAGGTGAGGATGGTGCACTGTAACGAATGTAGCGGTTCGTACAGTTATTAATCAATTTATGGATGAAATATGAATATAATAATTCATAAGGTTATGAATAAATTATGATTCATATATCAACCCAACGGGGAATTAAACATATATTGTGAATCAATTGCAACGAATTATAATCAATTACATATATGATTAGTTCTGGTTTAATAATTATCTAGAGAAACTGTTCGTTTGTCCAGCAAACTAAGTCCCTCACAGCATTATAAACAGAGTTATTTTCTGGCCATGAAAATAACTAAAGCATAAAGCGATCGAAAAACGTTAAAGTGACTTGGGTTTTCAGCTGAAAGAACAAACAGAACAATCGAGCATGAATAACGTTTTAATATATGCAAACTACGAATACAGAGGTTATACATCTAAATATACAAGAAAATACACACCTATGTACAAGAATAGAAGTAGAGAAGGAAAGAGAGAAGGCAAGTAGCAAACTCACAACCAGTCCTAAGCCAGCACGGAAATCAGTTTCATCATCTAAGATTGAGAAACGGCAGTATACTTGCATTGGTTGCGTGTGTCGAATTTCAGGTTAGCGCTGGTGCAGTTCGTTGGCTTCCTCCGTTCAGCGGGAAGGTTTGAACTGAGGACGAGAGTGAGTGTCGCTGGAAGATGGCGATCCCGAAGCTGAGCGCGGTGGCAGCGCGTGGTCACCGGAGAGGTCCGGGAAAAACGTGCACGAGATGCTCGTGAGACAATCGGGAGAGAACACCAGAGATTGTGCGTCTTTGCTTTTATGACAGATAAGCCGACACACCTCCTTGAGGTGGGGTAGCCAATAACATGGGTGCAAAGTTGGCGGGAAAGCTTTCCCTTTGTTTTTGTCTTGCAAACTCATTTGCATGATTTACAAGGTTGGATTAGTGTTCATTTTCCTTCGAAGTACTATTAAAAATAGTACAATGCATTTGTCAGCAGTGTGACATACATTATGGAATAAATCAGATGAACAGCTTTCAAAAGAATCTAGACTTGACATATAAACGAAACATGTAGAAGAAGTTATGGTTTACAGACAAAATTACATTAATAGGAATGAAACTAGAATGGCTACAGTCATTTAAACTCTAAAATCTAAACACTAGGAAGCATATATGCACTTAAAATATAGCGGGTACACTTTGGCACAGTCATATCTTGAGAATAACTGTACATACCATCTCTAGGCATGTTTGTATATGTGTGTGTGTCTGTGTGTGTGTGTGGGGTGTGTGTGTGGAATTTGTCTGGTCAGTCTCTGGCGCTGAGTTTCTTGCCCACAACCGGGGGTTGATCCTTTGATGTTCCAAAAGCTAGGAAATTGGGTCCACTGTCTTACCTCGCCCAGGCCACAAAGATGTCAAATGGGCTCATCTTTGCAGACTGGTCGGAGCCGACTTAGTGATTAACGAACACAGTTCATCAGGTTAAAAGCATTCTGAAAACTCCAAAGTTTATTGATTGTCCTGATACATGTGCATATGCTACA